>NC_024803.2:19286667-19524885 GCF_000309985.2 Brassica rapa | reverse complement strand
CAAAGGACGAGGACCAGAAAGTGAAACAAACATCGTGGGCGTTGTGCCTAGGACCTCAGCCCCTCCACGTACTGACCCAGTTGGAATCCTTGGAGACCATTGCGACGTCCAACATCGTCCAGTTGTAATCAAAAGAAGTGTGACATGTTATTTTCTGAGAAAACTCAGGACATACATATGGCTCGGTTAGTGTTTCAACAATAAAACATATGGCTCGGTTAGAACCTAGTAAACCAAATAAAACGAACACAGATTATTTAAAATAAAGGTTTATACTCCCTCCGTTCCTTAATGATGGATTTTTTAGAAAAAAGTTTGTTTCAAAAAGATGTATTTTTGTGTTTTCTATGAAAAAATTGTAAACTTCAAAAAAATTAATTGACTTTATTGAATTACTATTTGGTAAAAATTATTGAAAATTGAAAATATAGAAAACGATACATTTATTATGGTAGTTTAATGTGTTTTCTTTAATATGTGTCAAAATACTAAAAAGTCTATATTTGTGGAACGGAGGAGTATAATAGTATATCTGTATATCAAGTATACGATATATATCATATAATTGACAATATAAAGTTTGGCTGTAATTATATGAACTTCGTTCTTAAAAGTTTGATTTTTACTTTATTTTAGTCTTTTTAGAAGTCCAAATTTGTTTTCTATTTCTTTTGGATTATTCAAATTGAATTACATAGGTAAAATAGAAAATGCCATAAATTCCCTAATATCAATGTCTAAAGGTTAGTTCCCCGAACTTCATATTTGGTCATGAAATATAGTCATCATCTTACTCTTGACAAAGAGTGGAACTAGCTCCCACCCCAAATGATATACGAAGCTAATATAGTTAACATTAAGGGAAAATTGGAAAAATGGGACACTTTGGACTTTTATTTGTCACAATAGTACTTCTGATATTTTGGGCAATTCTGGACAACTTTTACCCTTCTTTTATGGTAAAAATAGTAAACTGAATTTTAAAAATGTTAAAAAACTGCGGTAACTTATTCGAAAATCGTAATAAACGGGATAAGTCCAAAAACGGCCCAAAGAGGCCTAAAACGGGACTAAGAGCCCACTTACGATTTTATTTGGTAAAAGCCCATCAGTACTACAACGGTTTATATTTTATCTGCGAAAAAGGATAAATGTTGAGTTTCCGAAGATAATTACGAAGATCGAAGAAAATTAAATATTTCTGAAAGATGCTAAAGTCGGCCAAAAGGCATAACAGGAAAGCTTAAGCCGACCTTGGAGGGAGTATATAAGAAGTTCTAGGCGAGAGACACAAAGAGAAAACTTTTTCAGAGTAAACTTAGCACTTATAGCATTTATGCAACTTTCTGTTTTGTTATTTCAAGTTGCGACTCAACTAGGTTTTGCAGTCTTAGGTTGTTAGAACTAGGAATCTCGTCGACTACTCTGATAGCCGAGGCTTCTACCTTGTTATAACGCTCATACGCGAATTTGAAATAAGACTCCTTTTGTTCTTTTTTATGATTTCTTATTTCTTTTCGTATTTACTTTCGTGTTCTGATTGCTTGGCGTGTGGTTTAGCAGATATCCGGGACCTCTGGGGAATTAGGGTTTTCCTAACTTTCTTAATTTGAACGGAAATCGACGGTGTGAATTTCGGTCTATGCTTGATTTTACACCTTGTAAGCCATGTAGAGGATCTTGTTAGCCATGCGAAGCAACTCGAGTCAAGCATATCTATTCTAAAGCAATGGGCAACGTCATTTGTTTCTCTATTTTGGCGTTTTATGTTTCTTTACTCTCGATTTCATATTTTCTGTCGGGTTTGTATTTACACATTCCCTAATTGTGTTACATGTTACTTGGGAGCACACTAATGTTTTAACCAATATTAATTGGCTTTTCATAATGATAAAGTTTAAAGGTTTGGGTTTGATTGTCAGTAGAAATGATATGTACAAGCTCTGATAAAAGCTTGGTGTCCTCGGATAAACTTACACCATGTACAGAATGCACGTTTTCTTGTTTTTTTCAAGTTGCTGCTTCAGTAGGAGAGGAGAGTTTTCTGAGGACAAAAACAGAATCACCAATCTCGATTGTTTTTGTTATTCCATCCCCAACCCCATGTTTCCAAACCATGTTCTGTCCAAAGTATATCTGCATCATCATCATCATTCAAAACTCCCATATTCAATCATTATGATGATAAAGTAAACCCAACAATGTTTTTTGAGTACCTTTCCCTGTGGTTTCTTCTGTGGCTGTAAGACTTTGTCTGATCTAAAACTCCTCAGAGTCTCAATTGGCTCTACACCTCCAATTCCAGTGTCTTGATTTACCGTCGGTATCTGATCATCCAAAACAATTTAAAAGCTTACCCTTAAAACAAAAACAAAGAAAGTATATAACGAAGTAGGCTGTATATACCTTGCAACGAGAGCATAATTTCACACCATGAAAGGTGAAATTGTCTATAAGGATCTCTGTCCATAAGTCCTCAGCAAATGGTTCACATCCATCAACCAAGATGCTGTGAAAAGAAAGTTTGATCAAGTGTTGTTACAAAGCAATAATTTTGAAACAAACATACTTGGGTCTGAATCGGCTGATGGGTACAGGCTCCTTGAGAAGCTCATTCAGGGCATCAAGGGAACCCTATAAAACGTAATGTAACTATTCTGAGCAGAACAAGAACCCAAGCAACTTCCTCGTTCATGGTGACTGACCTGTGATATAAGCAAGAAAGGGTACATGTCTGAGAACATCGCAAAGTGACCTGGAGCGTAGTTTGGATCCACAGGTCTTGTCTCAGAGTCTGCAAAACGAACAAGTCGACAAGGCTTCCCAAGAAAAGTTGTAAACCAGTTAGAGGCTTCCTCTCCTTCATCAAGTGCGGAGCCAAACCACTCCCAGACTGAGACACCATCGGCTATTTTCTCAGGTTTAGCTAGTGAAACCTTAAGTACATCCATGCCAGGAGCTCTAACCACTGTAAAAAAAAAAAGATATCTTAAAAATTTAGTTGAAGAATAAAAAGACAAAATCTTACCCATGTTAGAGTTGTTGTCGGGCTCCCAGTCCTGTGCAAACGCATGTTTAGGCATTTCAACTTCAATCAAGGAAAGCTTTGGTTCCACTCTTTGAGTCAATCCTCTTCCTTTAGAGTTCACAATCAACCAGTTTCTATCCCATCGAAACCCTAACCAACCAATCACACACACAAAAGTTAAATAATTTCTACAACGCCCACAAATTTCATTTGAATCAAGAACTCATCAAGAACTCATAAGCAAACAAACGGATTAGTGTCTCTGGTTAAATACCTGTGGGAGTGAGAGAAGCCTGAGACAAAGATATCCCTCGACAAGATTTGATCGGATAGACGTACAGAGAGGCTACTCTTCCCGCGGTTTCACCTGCCGGCGACGGAGACAAAGCGTTCTCCATCTCTCTTCCCCTATCTCTTTCTCATTCTCTAGTGTTGTACATCATCTCCTTGCGATGAACATTATCTTCACAGAATTGCACATATGCTCCCTAGAGTTTTTATCTGAACCGATTAAACGCTTAACACTTTGATTTATGACTCAACAAACCCCAGAATAGTCTGTTGCATTTTTACAACCCAAGTCCCTTACCAATTCAACCTGTAAATTAACAGATGAACCGAGACCTCTTGGTTTGTTGTTCTAATATACGCCACTTTTCTAGTTACCCAAGGTAACTTTGTGACTTTTAATTATACTAGATCGTTTAACCGCCCGGTTTATGTATTTTAGATTATAAAAAAGTTTAAAAATTATATGAGATTTTAATGAAAGCTGCATCTTTATTTGAACTTTTAAAAAACTAGTATATATGTAAATTTAATACACTTTTAGATCTGAATATTTGAAATTATTATAATATATTTTCATATCATTATTAAAATACTTAAACTAAAATTAAGTAAAATCAATTTTATTTATTTTATTTTATTTTTTGACAACGAACGGCCATTCTATAACTTAAAGAACTTGAGATGGTCTGGGTAACCAGACCGGAATAGAACAACCAATGTAACAAAGCTTCCTATAAAAGGATCTAGCAGACTTAGCTAACGAATCAGATATTCCATTTTGTGCTCGTGGGATGTGAAAGATCTTGAATTCTGGAAAACATAGCTGGAGCATCTTTATTGCCTCCAATTCAGTCGCGAAACTTGGCCAAGCTTGAGGTTCTCGTATCATTGCTATTAGATCTTTGCAATCTGTTCCAAAGCTGTGACACGAAGAATGTAGAAGCATGCTCTCCATTGCCCACCTTAGTGTCTCCACTTCCGAATGCAAAGAAGTCTCTCTCCTACTTAAGTTGTGCATTCCCATAAGCTGTGTCTGTCCCAGGCTATCCTTCCAGACCCATCCGCAACCACTAAACTGTGCCATGGAAGTCCATGATCCATCCACCATACATATATTATCCAAGCTTATGGCTTGGGGTTCCTCATTATGAAGCTCATGTGGGTTATCCGGTATCCTCTCATTGGCATTAAACCAAGCCTGGCATTCACTTTCAGCATATCTAACTAGTTCCATAGGATCTCTGTCTATTCCTCTAAACAGTTTATCATTTCGGGCCTTCCAGATATACCAGATTATCCAAGGATAAGGGTCTTTGTAGAGCTGTAAACTGGGCGAGCCCATGTCCACTAGTCCATATCCATTTGTCCATTTATTATTTGTGGACAAAGAGTGACCATAACTATTAAGGACCATGTTCATTAAGGCTTAAATCCACTAACACCCATATTTATATGGGCTGCCATGGGCTCCATTAAAAACCATATAAGAATATTTTGAATTTCAATCTATAAGTCTAAAAATACAAATATAAATTCATAAGATTAAATTTCATCCATAAATTCATAAGTGCAACAATACATAAATTCAAAGATCACATAAATAGCATCAGTTCATACTTAATAAAATAGCATCAGTTCATACCTCGTAACTTCAAAGTTTAAACTCCCTAAGTGCTCAACTTCATACATGTCACTTGCCTGCACCAAATCAAAGTTAATGCATTAAACCCATATCACTCAAAGTTCAAACCATACGAGACTAATACGTTAATACCATGCGAGACTAATACGTTAATACTTCAAAGTGCTCAAGTTCAAACCATGCTAGACTAATACATTAAACCCATATCACTCAAAGTCTCAAACGTATACAAGATAGCAATGTGAAAGCATTTTTAGCAAGCAGACTCAAAGTCTCAAACTATAAGCAGACTCAAGTCTCAAACGTATAAGGAAACCCTAAAACCCATATCACTCAAACGTCTCAAACTTATAAGCAGACTCAAACATACACAACACAAAGAAGCCAAGACAAGTGATTATATCAGTAGACTTACACATGAACTTAGACCTGACATGTTTCATTAACTTCTACTCCAACTTCCTCCAACTCCAAAGGTTCAAAATCCACTTCATCACCTAAGAAAATTCGATTATCAGTTTCAAGTACAAGACCAGTGACAAATCTAAGGATAGAACCAGAGACTAATGATCAAGAACTTACAGTCTAAAGACTCAAATCCTCTTAGCCAATTTATTGCGCAAATCAGTGCTCTGACATTCGAAGGATAAGGGTCTTTCCGTCTTTGTCAAGCTCTGGTGCATCAATGTTGTTCTTTCTCCAGAAGAGATAATCCATGTTGGCGTAAATACTTGTTAGAGGAAAGATGTCAGGAGCAGATGGTGTTGATGCTAGGGACCACACTTGCAGAGCTGTAGCTGTTTCTTCTGATTCTCCACACCTTGGACAGTAGTTATCACATCTCATGTTTCGTCGTACTAGATTCCTTGTAACAGAAACTTGTCCAGTTATCAATTGCCACATAAGGGTGATTTTACCTTCCAAACAAAGGCTTGGAGTTTGGTGATGCTCGGTTCCAGGATCTCCTTATCTTCATCGTTCCTCATTAGGTTCCGTGCTACCCAATATCTCGATTTAACTGTGTATTGGCCATTTTTGGTATAATTCCAGCAGAAGGAGTCTCTATGGTGAGTTGAGCTTATGGCCAAAATCTTAATGAGGTGTATATCATGTGGATTGACATACTTTTCTAGTAATCCATCATCCCACTCCCTTGTTTCCCCATTAATGAGATCACTAACTCTCAAGTTTGGATGGAGGACTGGAGCAATAGGTCTTGCCGGCCTAGCTGGTGTAGTAGGGATCCAAGGATCCTCCCAAGCCCTAACCTCATATCCAGAATGATTTTTTTGTCTGATCCCCAAAAGTAGTAATTTTCGTGCCGCTGATATACTGGACCAGACGTAGGATGGGACACTCACAGAATGCAATCGCAATGGCGAGCTCATTCTATAATATCTTCCTCTCAATACTCGAGCTACCAACGAGTCAGGGAATTGGACTAGTCTCCACAGTTGTTTGGCTAGTAAAGCCAGGTTGAACTTATGGATCATACGGAAACCAATCCCGCCCTCTTCTCTTGGTAAACACATCTTCTACCATTTAGCCCAATGAATCCCTCTCTTTGGTGGATTTGAGCTCCACCAGAATTGTGCAATGGCACTTGCGAGGTTCTCACATATCTCCAGCGGGAGCAAAAAGGTAGACATAACATATGTCGGGAGTGCTAACAGTATAGATTTGATCAAAACTTCCTTTCCTCCTTTTGATAGCCACCTCCCCGTCCATCCATTCACTCTATGCATTAATTTCTCCTTCAGGAACGCAAATAGCTTGCATTTAGATCCGCTGATATCTTCTGGGATTCCAAGATATGTTCCCATACCTCCCTCATTCTGTATCCCTAGTTTATCCTTGATTTGCTGTCTGAGATTTACACCTATCCTCTTACCAAAGAGTAAAGAGGATTTGTCAAAATTGATACACTGTCCTGATGCTTTCCCATATTTGCTGACTACTTTCATCACTTCTTCACATTCATGGGGATCCGCCTTACAGAAGAAAAGGCTATCATCAGCAAAGAGAATGTGAGATACCGAGGGACACGCACGTGTAATACGCATCCCCGTTATCATACCTTGATTCTCTGCATGATTAAGAAGGCTAACGAGCGCTTCCGTGCATAGAATAAAGATGAAAGGAGACAAAGGATCTCCTTGACGTAAACCTCTTTCCGGGACTATATTTCCCATTGGTTGCCCATTCATGAGCACCTTATATTTAACCATAGTGATGCACCTCATTATCCAAGTGATCCAGACTTCAGAGAATCTCATCTTGCGCATAACTGTTTCAATGAATGACCACTCCATCCTATCGTATGCTTTACTCATATCTGTCTTAATGGCCATCCTCTTATTTCTCCCGCATGGTTTAGTTCGCAGTGCATGGAACATCTCTTGTGCAATCATAATATTGTCCGAGATCTGTCTTATTTATTTCTTTTAAAATTAATACTTTAAGTATATACACAACATCATAGTAATAGGTATCTTATTAATGTAAATAAAATGACGCATTTTATTTTACCGTATCTTTTCTTTCTTTCCTATTTTCTTATATCTACTCCTTCTAATTTTGTTTACTTTTCTGTTGATTAAAGAAAATCAAACGTGTTTTTTTTTGTTTTTGATCAATCTGAGGATATCCCATACTTATAAAAAAGTTCTAGATTAATCTCTAAAAAGAGGTATGGCTTAAAGATAGACCATCTCCGAGAGTAGTTAAATGAAGCTAAAACATAATTATATATTTCAATGGCCAAAAGATTTAGGAAATAAAATACAATAATACTGTAAATTTTTGTCTTTTAGTTGAGAAATTTATCTTGAAGGGCGGAGGCAACATACGGAGATGGGTTTAGCTAACCCCCACTATTTAAAAAAAAAATATTTGTTTTTGTAAAAAAAAAATTCTTTTGATCCCATAAAAAATAAATTTGGACCTCATAAAAAAAATTCTGACCCGATACAAAATGTTTGTGGTTCCGCCATATGTATAGTGTTTTGGAGTATAGCTTACAGAAGAGATTTATGTGTTAGTAAAGTTGGTAAGAGGAATTTTTATCAGCATATTAGTAAGATTAATGTGGCTATATGCTCCCCAGAAATGCAGCGACCAAACTATATATGCTGCCTTTGTAACCCTATTTTTAGTTTGTATAGGTTAGAACACAATAAAATTGTTCCGATAATAAACATTCCTTATCTAAAGATTTTTTTTTTGGTAAAAACAGGGAGAAATACATACTAAGAACTTACAGAAAAATAAGTCTAATTACAGAGTTTGATAAATTATAAAACCAATGTTAAAATGAATTTTAAGTAATTAATACTTTAAGTATATACACAACATCATAGTAATAGGTATTTTATTAATGTAAATAAAATGACGCATTTTATTTTACCGTATCTTTTCTTTCTTTCCTATTTTCTTATATCTACTCCTTCTAATTTTTGTTTACTTTTCTGTTGATTAAAGAAAATCAAACGTGTTTTTTTTTTGTTTTTGATCAATCTGAGGATATCCCATACTTATAAAAAGTTCTAGATTAATCTCTAAAAAGCGGTATGGCTTACGGATAGACCATCTCCGAGAGTAGTTAAATGAAGCTAAAACATAATTATATATTTCAATGGCCAAAAGATTTAGGAAATAAAATACAATAATACTGTAAATTTTTGTCTTTTAGTTGAGAAATTTATCTTGAAGGACGGAGGCAACATACGGAGATGGATTTAGCTAACCCCCACTATTTAAAAAAATATTTATATTTGGTTTTTTTTAAAAAAAAATCTTTTGATCCCATAAAAAATAAATTTGGACCTCATAAAAAGAATTCTGACCCGATACAAAATGTTTATGGTTCCGCCATATGTATAGTGTTTTGGATTAGTATAGCTTACAAAAGAGATTTATGTGTTAGTAAAGTTGGTAAGAGGAATTTTTATCAGCATATTAGTAAGATTAATGTGGCTATATGCTCCCCAGATGCAGCGACCAAACTATATATGCTGCCTTTGTAACCCTATTTTTAGTTTGTATAGGTTAGAACACAATAAAATTGTTCCGATAATAAACATTCCTTATCTAAAGACTTTTTTTTGGTAAAAACAGGGAGAAAGACATACTAAGAACTTACAGAAAAATAAGTCTAGTTACAGAGTTTGATAAATTATAAAACCAATGTTAAAATGAATTTTAAGTAATTAATTTTACATAACAAAATTAGAGAAAAAAATATCTTTTTGTTTTGCGGTTGAGTCTTATAGTGATGGCCTGACTGGTTCAAACGCAGCGGTTACGGTTGCGGCTGCGGGCGTTTGCGGATGCGGGTGGTTGCGGTTTCTAGCGATTTTAAGAGATTTCTATGACTGGTTTTGCGGTTAGAAATTGTTGCGTTTACGGGATACTTATGATTGTTAACTACCAAATACAGCAGCGGTTAAATGATAAAATAACAATATTTACATTTTATATAATTATAAAAATATCAAAAATCATAATATTATAATAAATATGAAAATTATATTTAGAAAGTTATAGTTTCAAATTTTCAAAATTTTAGAAAATATTTTTATTTTAAAATTTTATAATATTAATTAAAATATAATAGATATATTTTAGTATTTTTATAATTCCATTTTAAAAAATTTATTGAATATTTTTATTTTTGTATTTATATGGTTTTTTTTTAAAAAGAAAAAAAATTATCCTTCCGCAACCACAAACGCTAGCTGTAACCACCTTTTGATTTTAAGAGGTTCAGAATGGTTTGAAGCGATTTATAGCGGTTTGTATGATTGTTTCGAAACGCTGCCAACCGATACCAACCGCAAAAGTAGCGGGGAAACCAGTCAAGCTCTAAGTGTGAGAAGAGATAACATGTAAGTGCATGTGTGAATTATAAAGCCTAAGCTTGAGTGCTTTCTTGTGGATAGGATAAGAAAACATATACATATGTAATATAAAATTTCATGTTCAGGTGTTATAATATAGATTTTTTTACTCTATAAGACACTTTTCGTCTTATGTTTTACACTTTTAGACACTTCCCGCTGGCTAGACACATTATGTCTGTCTAATGTCCTTCATACCCTCAATTTTGATCAGACCAAACTAACCTAACCAGAAATAACTAACCATGATTATATTTTCTCCTCTCTCCTCTCTCCTCTCTCCTCTCTCCTCTCTCCTCTCACCTTCAAAACGTAGATCTACTTTCCCTTTCACAAATTCTCAACTCTAATTACATATCTCTTTCCAATTCTGATTTCAAATCTCAAATCTACTTTTACTTTTCCAAATCCCCTAATTCTAATTTCAAACTCTCTTCTTCTTCCTAACTCAACCTTTCTCTGGAAAATTTTGTTTTTCTCTGTTGTTTTTTTTACTTTCTCAATAATAATATCACAAACCTCATAAATTCATATGTCTTTCTCTCAGTAATTTTTAAGAGCTTGTTTCTTTGACCAAACCAACTCTACCTTCCAATCTATCTCTGAGCTCGATCCCTTGCGCTCACTACGACATAGAAACGTCAAGTTAGCACCAGGTTTGTCTTTAATCCTCAATGTTTTCCTTTGATTTTGATTTGTAGAAGATGAGTTAGGACGAGATCTTTTTGGTACCATAAGACACGAAGTTTTGGTCTGAAAACTATTTCATAATTGCTTGTTCTGTGTCAGTGAAAAGGAGATGTGGAGGAGCAAGGGGAAGAAGAAGACAAGAAAGTTGCGTTTGAATGTGTGACGACGGCACCTCTCTACTTCAGCGGAGGACGACTGAACCTGTGCGACGACAAACGCAGAGTAGGGCTGAAATTGGAGAAGTTCATGAAGCTGATGATGTCAACGAGTTTGATCTGCTGCTAGTTGGTGATTTGGGTCATGCTAGAGAGTGAGAGCAACAATGGTGAATTTTCAGTTTTTTTTTTTAATTTGTGGTCCCTCACGTTTTGGTTATTCACGCTTTCACCCAATATTTTTAAAATGTGCAAAATATTTTCTTGATTTAGATTAGATAAACACATCCACATCCGTACCTCACATTTTGGTTTGACTCATTGTCTCCAGACCTTTGTTTTCTCTTTCAAGTAATGAAAACACTTTTGTCTACAAATTTTTATCTACACATGTCGTCCACATCCACATACCATGTCGACATATTTGTTTTTGTAAACGTTGATATATATACATATATGATATATATAAAATGATTTCAAAAATAGAAAATTATATATAAAAATTATTGTAATAGTATATTCATTTTATAACTCTTAAAAATTTGAAATAAAATCAATTGAAAACATTAGGTGGTATAAACAATAATAAAATAAAGAACCAATCATTTAAAAAAAAAAGATCTCATCCACTAACACAAACATTAAAATACAATTGAAAACATTAGATGTATCCATGTCCACATTTTTTCTATATACACGGTTATTTTTTGTTGATATGATTTTTTCATATTTAGATTGCAAAAATATACTAAAATGGATCTAAAAATGTAAAGAACAAAAAGATAGAATTTATGATATCAAAAAATTATTTAGTTATATACTTTAATATGTTAAAATAATCACATAAAGAAATAGAAAGGATTGATAAAGTAATATTTGAAAAAGAAAAACATATCATATGATCATATCCATCCACAATAGTTGGATGTACACAATTACAATGTTTCTATCCACAACTCTTTTGTCCACATTTTTCATTTGTATCTTTTGAAATATAACAAGAAAACATATCAAAATGGATATCAAATTATAGAGAATAAAAAAACATAATTTAGTATATCAAACAAAATTTTCAAATATATCCTTAAATTTAAAATGAACAAAACAAACTAAAACTAGGTAAAACAAACAATAATAATTAAAAAAAGAAAGAAACATGTCTTTTCATTTGGTTTGGTTTGAGGAGATATAAAATACGAATAAAAGAAAGTGACCCAACTACTATAGTTAAAATTGATCCCCACAAACCAAGCTTCTTCTTTCTTTTAACCGAACGTAAGGGTAATTATGTACAAACACATAGAGGAGAAAGGAAAGAAAGTGTGCCTCTAGCAGGAAGTGTTTTATCATGACAAAAAAGAGAAAAAAGTGTCTGAATACGTAACTCACTCTATAATATATAAAGCTTACCCTTTATTCTATGATTTTGGCAACCCAAGCTTTGTATTTGATATTAAACTGATAATTTTTGGAAAACCGATTCAATTGCATGAACAATTTAAAAATAAATATACTCTTAACGCAAAAGCCTTGTTTCTTCAAAGGCAAATGCAAAGCTCTATTTTAGAAGTTTAGGAACAATGACTAACAATTAAAAAAAAAAAAGAGTTTTTGGGAATAGTTATGGCAACTACAGAGTGTAGTGATGTCCTGATGTATCAATGTCCAAGCCCTTTTGCTTTGCGACTGATTCAACATGTCCCTTAAATGTGTGAATCTCCCCAAGCCTGTCAAAACAAAGCATTCACCAATAAGAATCAAGCAAATTCTTGTTTCTTCCGTTGAAATCGATTTAATCAAAGTACACTTACCTAGCTATCTTGGCCCTTTTCTTGTCTTGCTCAACGATCTGAGACAGCTCTCTGTAACCCCCGTTCTCTGGGAAGACGTTGACCTCTTGTCTTGTCTGCAGACCGTGCTGCGTCCTTTGTTCTCTCGCCCACTCAGCTTGTCTTTCTCCAGCACCGTAATCTCTCCTGGCCGTCAGAGCGGTCTGCTCACAAAGTAACAGCAGAAGCAATGAGTATTATGTTTACCATCAAGATGTAAAAGAGAGTTAGCTGTGTGTACGTCCCTTTTGTCAAACATGCTGACCCAAGCCTTTCCACTCAAGATGTATCTAATGGCAAACTTCAAAATGTCTTGTGGGATGTATGTTAAAATACTGTAAACCCAAATCACAGCAGCCCATCCCCAACCTATACCCTTCACCTTTGCAAATGTCCAGTTTGCATACACTGCAATCAAAGTAGCAACCTGCGTTTGGAAGGAAGAGTGAGATGAGTTTCTTTTCTTGAATTCTTTGAAAATATATGATGTTCTTAATTAATTACCAGTTGTGCAATGACGAATGCAATCATCAGAAGCACCCCAGGACGTTCAACGAATGACCAACTCCTTGACCTCGTGACGAATATAAGCGCTTGGCTGATGATACTAACTTCTAGGTTCACAACAGACATTAGTTCATCGTTATTTTCCCTGATTGACCTCACACCAAAATTTTCCTGTAAGTAAAAGGGTAAGTATTAGTTTCTTACACAATATATTTATCTATACAATCTCCCTAACACATACTGAGCAGAAGTCAGTCTTGTGAATCACCCAGAAGAAAATCACACTCATAACGGCTTGGTAGCCTCCCAAGACAATTCCAGTGGCAAAGATTTCATTGAGCTTCCAGCTATCAGGTGTTGGAGATGGCTTGACTCTATCCTTTGAGATTATCATGATAGTACCTAAAAGACAGCAACACATGAAAGTTATACTCTTAACCCTTTCAAACCTCCCCTGCACATGTTTACGGGGCTACATTCTTGCTTCTTACTCTATCGAACAATCTCTACTATTCATTTATTTGATAATCTTCTTTAATCTTTACACTATAAGTGGATTGCTCATTGCTCCAGCAGCTGGGTAGTTGTTGCATAACAGAGGGTTAACGATCATGCTGAAGCGTTAAGAATTTCACCCAATTATTTGTTAAGTGGCTGGCATGTTCCTCTCAAAAGTTTGTTGTCCGGTTATGATCTTGTAGAGCACACACCGGCTATAAATATCTATCTTTGACCGCAAATAACATGAGTGAACATACTCAGAGGCTTTGTGTAGCCGTGCCTTAAAACTTTCTATAAAATGAACGGAGATAAGGATCAAGACGAAGAAATATTCTTTCTCAAAAAAAAAAGAAGAAATATCAATTCATCATTTAAAACCACTCAAACCAAAACAGAACCTAATTGAATGCACACCACCTAAACTAACAGCACAATAAACAAAAGAAGGTAAGGAAGTATACAATACTTACTTCAGTTGTGACGTGAGTATTGTTGCCCTGAGGTCCTTCTCTTGCAAGATTAAAGCTGGACAAAAAATTTATCATTTAAGAGTACGTTAGAAGATCTGAAGTCACCGTATATCACCTGCCCAAACAAATACACCACTCACTATTCATTGAGCAACACATCAAGCAGACTTTGAGTGTTTCAGAATCCACCACATATTTTCTCTCACGAAATCACAATAAGGTTCACGAAACGACATGGTTCATGGGTCTATGTCGACATTTATATAACCCTTCTAATAGAGACCCATGGATAAGATGCTAACAATTACTGCAGTTACGGGACAATTAGATGCTTACGTGAAATACCTTCAGCGGTAGCTGTAACTGGGTTTCATGGGGATCTGGTGAGGCATCTTTGAAGAACATTATTTTTTCTTCATTAGCGAAGGAGACAGGGGACTTTCCGTTTGCTTTCATCGCCACGGCTTGAGCTTAGAGCGGTTCTAGGGTTTTGGTCTGGAGAAAGGAAAGAAGAACAGTATATAAGAAGGAGAAAAAGAGGGAGGTGAAACGAACTCTTTAAGAGAACATTGATTGACGAGAGTAAGAAGAGAATTGATTAGAACTGAGTTTATATGATTTTCAATCAGAGAAGACAAAATGTTAGATTCATCCTTCGTAGGTTTGGTTTTCTAAATGGGGTCATTTGGGCAATAACAAATTGATTGAAGCCCAAACGTAGAAGCCCACACGGAAGCCTATCTGATGTGTCAAAAAAAAATGTTCCTGATTGGTCAATTTATTAATCTGATGTGGATAGCCTCCCCATTCAGTATTTTGGCTTTTAGTATTGTTAGATCACACGTCTTAGAGTAGTCTTTTTTTTTTTTGACAATGAAAGACCATTCTCTTACTCAAACTTGAGGTGGTCTGGTCAACCAGACCGGAATAAAAAAACCAACAAAGTGAAATCTTCTATGGAAAGATCTTGCCGTCCTAGCTAAAGAGTCAGAAATCTGATTTTGTGCTTGTAGAATGTGAGTAATCTTGAAGTCCGGGAAACATATCTGCAAAGTCTATATCCTCTCCAATTTTGTTGCAAACCTTGTCCAATCGTGCGGCTCCTTACTCACACACACATGATTCCTCTCACACATACATCTCTCTATGTTTCACTCTCCTAATCTCTCTCTCTCTCTCTCTCTCTCTCTCTCTCTCTCTCTCTCTCTCTCTCACGCGACACATCGATCTCAAACCTAGAACTCGGGAACCATCTCTACAAACGAGCGAGTCGGACGTTTTGTTCTATCCAACTCGCTGAACGGGCGAGTTGGACGACTTGCTCGATCCAACTCGCCGAATGGGAGAGTTGGACGTCTTGTTCGGTCCAACTCGCCGAACGGGCGAGTCGGACGGTCTGTTTGGTCCAACTCCCCACTTTGGCGAGTTGGAGGATAGTGCCTTATAGTTGTTTCGTTGTTTGGAATCCATTTATGTGAGGCCTAGAGTAACCTTTCTCGAAGACTTATCGTGTGAATCCTTTCGGAGTTGTTACAAAACTCGATTTAGGTTTTTCCCGCTTTTCTTTTCTTTTCTATTATTATCTCTTCCTCAAAGAGAAACATTTTCTTGAGAATTTCCGACATTGATTCCGTCGTGACCAATTTTGACCCCAACAAACACTTAAATAACTTAAATAAACTAAAATTAAAGATTAAGAATTATTAAAATCATAAGGTATCCCCATATATATAAATGTACATGTGTACATCATTTCTGAAAAATGTTTGTAGCTACAAATCATTGATTTGTAGACACAAAGTTTTGATTTGTAAATAATAGGAAATGGTTTTGATTTTTTTTCTTCTAGAATTTGAGATGTTGTTTTCAACGAAACAAGCGGTTTGAAAAAAATTCGCCAAATTTTACCATTAGAAGTTGTAATAGATTAATTTATTCTTAAATATGACTAGAGAAATATTATAATCAAGATTTACAATTGTCATATATGTGCATATATGTACATGTGTACAAAAATTACATGTGTACATCTTTGCATGTGTACATCTGTATATTATTAAAGTAATGTACCATAAAATCATGTTTTCCTATTAATACCTCAAATCACATTTTCAAGTTAAAAACTTAAAACCGAAAAATTACGTTTTCATGTCAAGCTCGCGAAAATCATTTTTCCTGTAAAAAACTGTTAAAATCAATTTTTAATTAAAATCGCAAAATTACGTTTTCTATCAAAACTGCAAAAGTAATCTAATAAAAATTGAAATCGTCTAGCATAAAGATGAGTAATTCATTTGGGATTCATGTGCAAGTACGCGTTTCATATCTTATGATTTTAATAATTTTGATATCTTTTTTTTGTTCATTTAGATCATGTTAGGTTGCATTTTATGTGTATATACTGCATTTGTATATTCATTTGCATATCACAAAGGATAAATGTAAATTTGGAAGTTTGAGGGCGAAACTGAAAAGCAATATGCACGTTTAAAGAGTATTAGGGACAAAATTGAAATGAAACAAAAATTGAGGGATCAGATTGATATATGGTGTTTTTGACATCTTGTATATATGTTTTCTAATTGGTTTTCAAGTCTTTATCGAGTATTCTTAGTCCTTTTCGAGTCATTAAAGGTCTGGAGTTTCATATGAGAAAAGTAAGATCATCTGGAGCAAAAGAGTCAGAAAGAACCTGAATAGAAGATTTTCATGAGCGGAGCATCCTTGCAGGTTGTTCTTGAGCGTGCGGAGCAACCCGAGTGCATGTTCCAGCGGCAGAGATTTTTATGGAAACTTCTAATATTTCGGGATTTTACCTAGGCTGTTAGGGTGTTAGATCCGTGAGTTAAACATAAATAAGTTAATTATCGATTGTCTTCATTCATAACTGCTCTTATTGCTTGCATTAATCTGATATTTTAATGTCTGAACTTAGGTTTATTCTACTCATTAATCGTGTAATATATAGGTTGACATGATATGAATGAGCCTTGCATCCCTAACCAGTGAAAATAGATGTTAGGGTGTTTTGTGAACAGATCAGACTTGATCTTAATGTGTGTCATCGCATCTCAGTTTAAACGACAGTTGAGTTACTGAGATTGAATGAAAAAAGTTGAAGCACCACGACAGTGGGCTGATCTATCTTAAGTGATCAGAGTTCTAGACTAGTGCTAAATTTAACTTGAATAATTGTTTGGCTCACACTTGTTTAACACCCGATTAAACCACCCTAGGCTAGCATTCTCTTTAATCTAAAACCCAAATCAAGTCATGTTACTTGTCTTCACGATTTCTTACTTTTAAAATCCCCATATTTATTTTAGCTTGATATTGATCCCATAGAAATAAAGTGTAAACTGGTCGCGATTAAGCTGCCTAAGAATAGATCCAACGCGCTACTCAAGTAGGCGGGAAAGAAATGCCCTCTCTGGAATTGAATCTCAAATATTACAACAACACTGTTTGCTTGCAGTAGAAAAGACACAATTTTAGTGTATCACAGATGTGCAAAAACACCAAAGTTAGCCATTGTTGCTTTCAAGCTTTTCGTGACAGTTGGAAGGGAAGTTAGAGAGGAATGAAATTCACGACAATGCTGAATTGAGCCGGAGTGAGAATGTTCCAGACCGGATTCAATCGTCATGTGACATCACGAGGAAGCTGAATGCGGCTGATTGGATCGAGCTTGGATGAGACACCATGGTTGAAGCTTGAATGGACCCCCGCCGTTGACATCGTTATCACCATTACACCACCATCAGATATGTAGCTTCACATATTTCAAAAGATAGATAGAATACTAGAAATAAAGACTAAATACAAGTTCTCTTGAGAAAAAAAAATCTGAAGAAGCATATTTCATTTTCAAAAAGCGAACTTGGGAGGAGGAATACAAAGAAGAAAGAGACATGGATCCACTTTGTTTTGTCTGTTTATCAGTGGATGTGCTCAAGTCCCTTAAAACAGATGCTAAACTTTATTAGGGTTGTTGGACTTTAACTAATTACAGGAAGCACCGCTTCAGAAAAAAATGTATCGGTTAAGAGTCAACATATGTGTTGATAAAGGAACCACTTGAGTCAATGTACGCCTTGATTAAAGGTATCATTTGAGTCAATATATAAAGCCATCAAGTGTCACACGAAGTTGCTCCTTAATATGTTTAATATGGTGTTCCATCACAAAAATGTGTACAGCTTCGGTCTAGTGGTGCTAGACTATAACTTGAATTTTTTAAAGACATAAAAGGAGAGGTCCCACTATGACTATTAGCGGTTTCTAGCGGGCATGGGAGAAGAGCAGGAAGATAAAGAAAAAAAGAGACAACGATAGACTAGCCCCTTCCTTATTATACGAAAAGTTTTTGATTGATGAGTTCTCACCTTCTATCATCACTTCAATTGTTGCGCAAACCAATTTTTTCTTAGTCACCAGAAAAGACAAGAATCATTTTGATTCAATCTTTGATTCAATCTTCTTCTTCTCCATAACAAATTTCTGTAGAAAAATATAGTATAGTTTGCTAGTGTCTTCGTATGGTGTGTTGTACGGATATTGCTAGTATAGGATCCTCAAGATAAATGTCCATGAACTACACACACCATTGTAGAAGCAAAATTATGTCTTATGAGATTGCTCAAGGAAACATCTATCAATCTACAATCGTTTAAGTTGTGAAAGGAAAAAAAAGTAATTAACAATTTAAATATTTATAAGGGTTTTGTAAATATAGTTAATAATTTATAAGGGTTCATAAGTTATCTGTGAAGAAAACATATTATTAGGTACAACTAATTTGCATATGTACTTTTGATAACAATCTAAGACAAAATTTTATTTTCTTCTTTTCAAAGAAAGAAAGACTAGGAGTTTTCATGCACCATGTGCGGAGATAATAAGTTTAAAAATATTACTGTTTTATATGAAAGAATTTTTTCAGTTTTTATATTTTAACCTTATTAGTTAAAAAATAAAACAATAATGTAATTATTTGTATTTTTGTTTATTTAAGTTTAGTTTAACTTCTTAATTTGATTTTATTTAAATTTTAATAAGACAATTTAAATTTTATAAAGATATTTTATTCATATTATACTTTATTTAATTACTTTTATATTAAGTAGTTGTTATTGGTTGTTGTATTTTAATGGATTTGAAAATCCAAACTAAATATAGTGTTATTGGTTATGTGATTTTCAAATCTATATTAAAATCAGGTGTTATTAGTTTAATGATTCATAAATTCTATATTAAATCAAGTGTTATTCAATCGTACGGATTTACTAATATATTTGATTTTATAATGGATTTGAATGAATTTGTTTGGATTTTTTAGTTAAAAATACAAAGACTCAAATCCGAGGGAAAACCTCCGGATTTGCATATTTTACTTGGATTTATAAAGACCATATGGATTTCTAAATCAATCAAAATATATAAACCAATAACACCTCCTAAATATGTATATATTCAAATAGATAAATTAATTATAATAAATATATAAATTAAATATAAATGACATTTATAAGTTGATAAAAATATAATTATAACTACACTTTTTTGATAATATATATAATCATAAAATAATGTTTCATAAGTTGATGTAAAAATGTCATATTCTAAGCTTTTATTTATTTATTAACGTGATATATATATAGAAGTATATAGTTTTAATAGGTATAGAAAATTATTTAGATATTACCATATTTCTAAAATCTTACCAAAATGAATATTTATAGAGAAAAATATTTCTGATGTATAATTTATCAGTTATTATTATAGTACAAATTTTTTTCAATCAACAAAAAAAATTATGTAGGAAATAGGCATTAGCATATTTAAGAAATCTTTCCAAAAACATAAATCATAATATATGAAAGTTTACTTGTCACAATTAGGTTGATGTTATGTCATATTTTTGAAAGTCATGTCATTTTTTTTTTTTGAGAATAAATGTTGTGATGACACATGTACAAATCATTTCTCAAATATTATCTAAAAGATGGATCAATCTACTGCAATTCTGAAAAGTCACATGGAGAAGCCTTTTGTATTCCTACGAGTGGTTTCAAAAGATGGCAGCAAAAGATGTTGTTTTATCTCATGACACTGAATCTGTCACAGTGCTTGAATTCTGAAGGACTAGAATTACCTGTATAAGGTTATATTCCTCATGAAATCATTAAAGCATCAGAGCCTCAGAGGCATGGACACAAAACAAGTTTTTTTTGCAACAATTATATTCTTAACTCTCTAAGACGTTTATCATATATTCCAAACTCCAAAACAGTTGTGGGAATCATTAGATAAGAAGTACAAGTCTGAAGTAAGCGATAAGAAGTTCATTGTGGGAAACTTTTTAAACTTTAAGATGAGTGACACAGTTTTTGTTGTGAAACAAGTGGAAGAAATCCAAGTTATTGCTCAAGGAATGAGGATGAAAGTCTGGGGCCGAATGAAACTTTTCTTGTTTTTTTCTTTTATTAAGAAATTGCCTTCAACTTAGAGATATTTCAAGATATATTGATGTAGCTCAAATTACCCTAAAGCAAATTTGTCAAATAAGAGATTGATTGCAGAACTTAGGGATCAAATCCACATGGAGCGAGGGTACACAATTGATTAGAGACTTCAAGATGAAGCTAGGCAGTAATATTAAAAGCAGTAAACAAAACAATAAATAGGTTGTAAACAATATGAGAAAAGTGTGACTTTAATGCAGGCAATTAGAACTATAGTTTATAGATGCTAAGGGTGTGATAGAAACCATCATAGAACTTTAATTCAATCAGTAAGATATCCAGCTCTCGTTCTGAGTCTAATCAGATGTCTAAATCCTATAATTCCAAATCTCTCGTATGCAAATTTAGGAAGAGTGTTGATCGATACTTCTTTTAGACAATAATTAACATTCAAATCAGTTTGCTGACTCAGTTATTTAAACCAACTCTCGTATGCGCTTAACAACCTAGCTCAACAGGATTTAGTTTCAGGAGTCGAACCTACTCTTGCGGTTGTCGATTATCCTATATTCAAGTTTCTAGTTAGCTAATCTAGAATACAAGCAATAAAATCAATCATGTGAAGGATCCAAATAAATCACCCTAACAGTTATATGTTTTATAAATTCATCAAAACCCTAAAAAACCATAAAGCTAACAAGGTAACTACTCAGACATGTTAAAGCAAGACAACTGAATGAATTGCATTTAAAAAGTAGAGATAGTAATACTTGAATTCCAATAAAATCTCTGAACGAGTCTTCTGATCTTCTCTCCAAACTTCTAAGAATAATAAAGCTCTATAAATGTAATAGTATCTTACCCAAACAATGGCTTAAAACTATATATTAGGTATAAGTCGGACAGGGGAAATTGTGTAATATGTGGAGACTTTTGGGCCAAACTTGATTCTGGAAATTGAGTTGGTCCGTACTCACGTCGGTGTCGAGCGACACCAAGGAAGGTGTCGATCGACACTCCTTCCAAAACTCGCCACTATCTTCTGTTTTCTTGAACATCCAGGGGTTTCTTCATCTTTAAGCTCCAAATGGCTTCATGATCTCCACAGTGCTCTAATATATACCTATACCTGAAAATATTTTAAAATAGACTCAAAATAATACAAAGGCTCTAAATATGACTTATATTATGGCTTAAAACCGGTGAAATCCATAGTATATCATATATCATGAAGCACATAAATCATAGGTTATGAGTTTACACTTGGTGATAGTTCTGTGTCTTGGAAATCATCTAAACATACGTGTATTGCATGTTCTACAATGGAATCTAAGTTTTATCGCATTAGATAAAGCTGCAGAATAAGCTGAATGGCTTAGAAATTTTATTGAAGATATTCCTCTATGTCCAAAATCCATAACTTCACTATGCATTCATTGTGATAGTATGACTGCTTTAAATAGAGGGGAAACATAAAATTTACAATGGCAATTCAAGACATATCAGACGAAGCCATGCATCAATAAAACAACTTCTTTCCAGTGGGTGATAGCATAGGATTACATTAGATCAAAGGAAAGGTTGGCTGATCCTTTGACTAAAGGTCTACCTAAAGAGCAAGTTGTATTCACTTCGAGAGGAATGGGTATCAAGCCAACATAATAAGTCATCACTTGACGGAAACCTAACCTAGCAACATTTGAGATCCCATAATCTAGGTCCAATAGGAAAACTAATTGAGGAAGACTCAAGACTTTATTTTAAACATTTCTCATTCCTATGAAATAACAATGTGTATCCATTGATGATCAAAGGTTTTGAATAATCTATTCTTAATAATGCTAGTATCTTTTGTAGAAGAGAAATAGAATAGACTATCTTTAATTTACATTTCCTATATGAGAGTGGTGTCGGTCGCACCTATGATAATTGATAGGGCTAAATTCTCTAGAGCTCTCACGAAGTAAAGATATGTTCATGACTAAAATGAACACAACTGTATTGAGGATTTGGAACTTTTAGTATTGTTAGATTAAAGAAGATTATCAAATAAATTCTCTAGAGCTCTCACGTAGGACTAAAAATCAGCCGAGCAGAAACTGTTATTTGGCCACGTCAGTGCTACTCCTGTCGACAGAAGATCAAAACTGGTTCTTCATTTGGGCTGTCTTTCCATTTTAAACGGCCCAGATAGAACCCAATCTCGCCACCCTAATTTCGACTGATGTGTAGAGACTAGAGAGTTCATCTTCCCGACTCTTCCACTTCGCCTTCACGGTCTCAGTTGCTCTGTATCTTCGTTACCGCTTGCTCCTCTTCATCAATAAATAACGTTATTTAATATCTTCTTTATTGTTTCGTTCTTAACTCTCACCATCAATACAGAACGAACTAATCTCTTCTCCTCCCTATTTTCACACAATAAAATCCCGTCTGGTTCTCTGAGTGAACTCCTACTAAACTTACTCTCTTCATAACTCACCCAAATCCATTGCTAACAAAACGTCGACTCTGATGGAGAGATCGATATGGAGAACGACTTAGCAAGTGACATAGAAATCAGCGTTGAGAGCGATGAAGTAGGCGCCGGCGAGATCGAGATTAAGAGTGACAAAGCTATTGTTAAGCCACCTATTGAGGTGATGGTGATCAGTCCAGATACAAACCAGGTTGCAAATCTAAAGAGGATATGAGATACCATGTATGCAATAAGTATGTTACTACTCTTCGATTTTCTCAGTGCATTGAAAGCTTCTTTGACGATCATAACATGGGGTTTAAGCACGCAGAAATGAGAAATTGCACAGGGTTTCTATGCTCTCGATGATACGAAGGTAATAACATAATATCTAAGCAAATAATCTTGATATGTTTCGTTTGGCGAGACTAATCCGTTGAACCTTTAATATATTAGGCGGCTGGAAGAAGGTATTTTGTTGGAGGTGGATGCAGTATGTTAAGTTTAGCATCACAAGTGGATGCCATTGACGAGACTTTAGCAAACGATTAAGTAATGGTTATTATAAATTTATCACAGCATAAAAGAATACACATGAATGGGGTTATCGGATCATAACACCACTTTTGCAATCATCTTAAGGTTGGAGCTGACGAAAGCAGTGAGCTACCTGTTGAAATGAATTGCCAAGAATGCTGGTGTTAATGGTAGCGTAGTCAGCGTTAAAGTAGAAAAAATGGTGTGAAGATCATATTACACAGATTGCAAGTTGAAGTTTTAAATTTATAAAACTAAGTCAGTACGTAATTGTTTTGTTCCGGTCCACAGGTGCTGGCGAGCAATAACCTGAAACACGGTTACAACGATCTAATGTCAGCAGGAATCTGTTTGTACAGGATTCGGTCGATTAGAATGATAACTTAGAAAATGGGGTGACTAAAGACGTTTTTATTAGAGTCAACACAGTGGGTTACAAGACTGATCCAAGGTAAGGAGACAAGATCAGAGGTTTAAACGACAAGATCAAAGAGATGATTAGGAAACCCTAAATCTAGCCGCTTAGTATGTGATTTTTCCCAAAAGTCCTCTTTTCGTTGCCTCCTCCTTCTCTCTTATAGTGCCCTTCTGCGTGGTGCCCTAATCGCGCCTATCCTTTGGGCCTTGTCGCCCAAAGGCCGAGTATGTGGGCCTTAGTACTGTTTCATCCAAGCCGAGTATAGCTGATCGGCTTAGCTGACCGGCTTAAAGTACTCTGAGGTCGAGCTGACGTCTCTAGCCGCTAAGCCGACTAAGCTTGATCGACCTTGTCGGGCTAGGGCCTGTTATGTGATGGGCCTTGTGGAGGGATGTAATCCATCTCCTACAATAAGTCCCCCCCCAGTTCACTTGTGAGCGGCTTGTCGGTCTCAGTGAATTTGTGGGTCAGGTTCGTTCATATAACAGGGCCTAATGCCGACGACAGCTCGTTTTCTTGGTGTATGGTTTTAGTCACGTGCCGCGTCTAGTCGCTCCGCGTTACGTCTTCTCGCGATGCGTTGTGTTTTACTCGGGAGGTAAATTTCTCGGATTAGGAGTCCAGGCGGTCTTTGGATGGTTAACTCTGTCGAATTGGTTCGGGCTAGAACCGGAGATTAATTTCGGTCCGGTTTCTTGATTGAAAACCGGTTTTGGCGAGAAACCGAACCGTCGCGAGTAGGTTTTTGGGCATTTAGGCGGCCTTTGAAGCCCATTTAGGCCTTTGTAGACCTAATGATGACGCTTCGAAGGATGCGCCTCGTTTTTGCTATAAATAGGCGTCTCTCCTTTGCTTTCGTCATTCTTCTCTGCAAGCTCAGGTATTCCACTTTCTCTCCCTTCTCTCTACTTTTATTTTCTCTCTCTAGATAAGCCTTCCGTAGCATAGGGTTTTTTGCTAGCGATCTAGCTGGTTTAGTCGTCCCCCCGAGTAGAAGAGATATGGCTTCAGGGAATCGGCTATCGCGCGAGGAGAAAGGGAAAGATATAGCTACTTCGCCAAGCCCGGCTAGGGATGCGGACGGGGGTCCGTTTGAGGATTTCGACATAATCCATCGTGATGCTCTGCGGGATACGGAGAACATGAGCCTTTCCCAGCGCCTTCTGGTCGCTGATGCCCATAGACAGTTTCGCGAAGAAATCGAAGAAAACGTTGAGGGCGAGGATAGAGAGGCGAGTGGTTCTGAAGCGCCTAGCCTTGTCGTAAGGCCTAGGAGACGGGCTCGTCGGAGGGGTCGTATCGACCAGTCAGGCCGTCTCCCTGCTCCGAGAAGTGTTCCGTTCTACGAAGTAGACTGTCGTCCTGTGATATATCACCCTGGTGGGATTTTCGAAGAACTACCTTCACTGCCTCCCGAAGCGTTACGCGACCCGCGAGTTCAATCGTGGGGAAACGTTTTCAGTTCCTGTTCTTCCAACGAGACCGTGAAGAGAGTGCTAAGAGAGAGTGGTGGCGCTGGAGTCACCTTCCTCATTCCGTCAATCGATCAGCGGCCGTGGTCGCCACCGGTTGGTTACCAGTGCGTGTATGAATCTTACTTCAAGGATCAGACGAAGCTCTGGTTCCCAATCCCCAGACTGATCACGTCTTACGCATTTCGTCGGGATATTGCCATTTCTCAGCTGCTGAACGGGTCGCTGCGCATAGCCGTCATGTTGATGGTTATGGCAGCGGAGATGGATGTTTCGATGAGCGTGAGGGTGTTTGAGGAGCTGACTTTCACGAAGGCGGAGCCTAACGGGATCTTCTCGGTAAAGATGAGAGCGAGTTACAACGTTTTGACTGGTCATCCCAACAAGACGCAGGATTGGCAGCGCGCGTACTTCTTCATTAAGTCCGACGAGCATGCCTTCGAGGAGCCGCCGGGGGACGATTATCGCGTTTTATGGAATCAGCAACTTGGTAGAAATTTGTCTGTTTACTCGTATTCTGGTCGATGGTTCTGATGTTCCCCTTTTCTTTTGCAGTTCGTCATCCCAATACAATTGCCTATCCAGAGAAATTCTTCGAAACTGCTCAACTGATCGCGACGCATAGTCATCTCAGGTAGCCGGATCTTAGTCGGGAGTGGATACGTCGGCAACAAGCTAGGATCGCCAGAGGTAAAGTTGCCGTTTTCCTTAGAGAGATGCTCTTGAACCTTTTTCATAGTCTCCGTGTCTGATTTCTCTTTCTTGTATAGTTGATTGGGAATCGAGACTTCCTTGTGTACTCGGTCTCCGCAAATCACGTCTCTCCCTATTTACTCGGAAGCAGCAAAAACTCCTTAACCAAGCTAGAAAGATGGAGGGAGTTCCCGACTTAAGTGCCCTGTTGAAAGGAAAGCTTCAAATGCTCTCGACGAAATCGTCTTCTGCCGGTGCCTCAGAAGTCAGGCCTGTTCCCGCAGATGGAGATGTGAACTCTGAGCCGCCAGCTCAGAGTTCCCCAAAGAAGAAGGCCAATAGGGCCAAAGCCAAGAACAGGAGTGTCCCTTTGGAAGAGGCACCACCTTCTGCCGATGTCTCTGAAGCCGCGGCTAAGAAGAAGAAGAAAAAGGAGAGCAAGAAAAGGTCTCGTGAAGAGACTTCTGTTGGGGCTATGGAGACTCCAACTGCCGCAGGGAATGATGGTGCGGAGAGAAACGATCCAGCCGATTCTACTCGGGGATCGCCTGAGGAGCGTCCCAAGAAGAAACTGAAGAAGAAGACAGCGGAAGGCGATGGGACTTCTGCTCCCGAGATTCCTTCTAGAAGTGGGGGACCGGCTACCGAAGTCGGAGATGGCTCACGGGATGGATCTCCGTCGAGTAAGGGAGCCCCTTCGTCTTCTGCGAGGGGAACTGATGCGGGAAGCGGAGGTTCGCTTCCGCGGAAGGCGGGAGGAGGAGTTCGCTTCCCGGATCGCGTAGAATTCCTTTACGACGAGGCGACTCCGTTGGTTCTGAATCCACTTCCATGTGCTGAACTGACTCGTCAGATTCGTGGCGGGACCAAAGAGTTGCCGCCGGTCGAGGACTTATACTTCAAAAAGGAGTACATTGACGCGGCTATGGCGGGCAGACGGGTAAACTCGTTTTCCCTTTATTTCCCTTTCCCTTTCTTAAAAATTTTTCTAAGTCTTTTTTGCTTCACGCAGAGTGACGGGAGCATGAATTATCTCGTGGAGAAGTACGACAGCACTTTGAAGCAGACAATGGTCCAGCTGGGCGCCTCGGATAAACTCGCACGGACCAGATTGGGCGTGATCGAGAGGTTACGCGCCGAGAACAAAAAGGCCAGCGACAAAGCGGCCAAAGAGAAAGAGGTCCTCCGAGTTAAGTTCGAGGAGTTGGAAGACAAGCTGAAGTCTGACCGTCTTGCGAAGAAGGACGCTCTCCGCGAGAAAACTCGCTTAGAGCGATTGGTCGCTTCCCTTGAGAAGGAGAAGGCTGAGCTCGAGGGAGAGAGGGATGCTATCGTCGGAACGCTGATCAAAGAGAGGCAACGCCTGAGGGATTCCAGGGTTCAGGAGGTTACTCGCGAGAGGATCAAGGTCCAAACGGCTATGGCGGACAAGTCTACTCGCTGTATCGGTAAGATGAAGGGCTATATGGATCGCCTTATCGCGCGAGAGAAGGCCAAGAACTTATATGGGCAGGCTTCAGGAACCAAAAAATGCCTTGAGATGATTAAGGATAGCGGGATCGCGATTCCGCCGAGTATGATCAACATCTTCTCGGAGCAGGAGAAGATGTATGAGGCCGAAGTCGCCAATCTTTACCTCGAGCCGTTCTCTGAGGATGATTATGCTCTCTCTCCTCTCAGCCTCCCTTCTCGATTTGTGAATGAAGAGCTCATGGGGGTACTCGACCCGTATGGGTCAAATGTTGGTCTGAGTGGCCACGAATCAGCCTCCCAGTTGATCACTTCCCGCGAGGCGACTGAAGATCCAGTCGATGAGCCGATGGTAGACATTACTTCTACTTTGTCGGAGCGTAACGTCGTTCCCGAAGGAACTACCATCGAAGAGCGCCCCGACGGGAGCGATCCCGAGGAGACCGGGGAAGCGATTCAAACGGATACGGGGGATGTAGCCGCTGAAGATCCGGTCTTGGTTTCTTCATCTGAGGAGCGGGAAGAGGACGGAGTGGGCGTGGAGGAGAACGGGTCATCGCCGGCGCTTGTTGAAGAGATGGTTCCGAACCTGCCAGTTCCAGACCCTTTTGCTCAGGTTGAAGGCCTTCGCGATCAAATCGTTGAAGAAGAAACGATCGAAGCGCTTGACCCGAGTAGGGATGACCAAGACGTCGTCGTCTGATCTTGTTGTATGTTTTATTTAAGATGTTTTCATCGGTGGTCTTGATAGACCTTGTTGTTGTACTTTAAAACTCTTTCTACTTTGTGTTTCTTGTCAGTATTTGCAACCCTTAAGCGATTTTACTTATCTGTTGTGTTTTGAAACATCAGATTTTCATATTCTTAATTTTTGCAAATAGACAAGTGATGAACCGGTAATTGGTTTTACTCGGCTGTCATCATGTTTCGTTTTGGAGTTGTCCAAAAGTCGATAACAAAGAATTGAGTATAAGAGTGAAAGGTCCTTCTGTCCGTTTCCTCAGTGACAATTAAGCAACCGGGTAGCTAGGCCGTTACATTTTAGTCGAGAAAAGGCAAAGATTCACTCTGTTTAGTCGGTTTAATGCTTAGGCATAGGTGAACCGTGACTGTTAAGGTCCTGGAGCCAAGTGTCTGATCAGGACATAGCTGCGAGCAAAGGAGTGTGAGTGTCCGCGTATCCTCTGCTGGAGGCACGGGAACCACGATGTGAAAGTCATTGTTTATTCAACTGAGACCTAGGCAAGGTTTTGACTTTGTTTTTGTTACAGCTGGACCTGTTAAGGCTGCCTACGTACCTCGGTTGAGGATCAAGCCATTCGTAGTTCGTTTTTCCCGAGTAAAAGTGACTGTGAGTGGCGCATTTACTCGGTCGAGTAGAAGTGACCATGGGGGTGCATCTACTCTGTTTTTTTTTTGTTACAGCTGGACCTGTTAAGGCTGCCTACGTACCTCGGTTGAGGATCAAGCCATTCGTAGTTCGTTTTTCTCCCGAGTAAAAGTGGCCGTAAGTGGCGCATTTACTCGGTCGAGTAGAAGTGACCACGGGGGTGCGTCTACTCGGTTATATATATATATATATATATATATTTTTTTTTTTTTTTTTTTTTTTTTTTTTTTTTTTTGACTAAGATACTTCTACGAGTAGAAACGTCGTAGATGCATTGAGTTCCATGATCGCGGGACTTCTTCGCCGCGCGAGGTTTGGAGCCGGTATACGCCAGGTTTAACAACTTTGATGATTTTGTATGGTCCTTCCCACCTGGCGCCGAGTTTACCGGCGTTAAGCTCTTTGGTGTTTTCAAACACTTTGCGCATGACGAGATCACCGAGTTCTAGAGGTCGGGCCCGGACCTTTTTGTTATAGTAGCTCTCAATCTGATGTTGGTAATTCTGGATGCGCAGCAGGGCTTGATCTCTCCGTTCTTCTATCTCATCGAGGGCGTCGAGTAGCATCTCCTTGTTTAGCTCGACGTATTGAGGCATTTTGGAACGTCGGAGGCTTGAAACGTTAACTTCAGCAGGGGCCATGGCTTCAACACCGTAAGCGAGAGAGAAGGGTGTCGATTTAGTCGATCCTCGTGGAGTCGTGCGATGGCTCCATAGGACTCCGTCGAGTTCGTCAGCCCAGTGACCTTTTTTGAGGTCCAGACGCTTTTTAATGCCATCGATGATGAGTTTGTTGGAGGATTCGGCTTGGCCATTACCTTGCGGGTAACGTGGAGTGGACGGGCTTAGTCGAATGTTCCACTTGCTACAGAATTCCTTAAAGTTGCCTGACATGAACTGTGACCCGTTGTCGGTGACGATCTCGTAGGGCAGTCCGTGGCGGCAAATAATGTTTTTCCAGACGAAGCCGCGGACTTCTTTGTCTGTGACTTGAGCGTATGCTTCAGCTTCGATCCATTTGGTGAAGTAGTCGGTGAAGACAAGGATGAAGCGTCTTTGGCGGGAACAAGGGAGTGGTCCTATGATGTCCATCGCCCATCGCATGAACGGGTAGGGAGCGGTGGTTGTTCGCAACAGTTCGGTTGGACAATGGATGCTGGGTGCGTGCCGTTGGCACTTGTCGCAGCTTCTCGCATAAGACTCACAATCGGCGTTCATTGTTGGCCAGAAGAAGCCTAAACTCCTTACTTTTATTGCTAACGCACGTCCGCCCGAATGATTTCCACCGGCGCCTTCATGCGTTTCCGCCATAACCCTTGCTGTCTCGTCGCCATGGATGCATTTTAAGAGCACCTTACTCGCAGTCCATCTATGCAGTTCATTGTCGAGAACAACGTAATGGGCGCTGCGGGTTTTTAGCCGGCGAGCTGCCCATTTTTCTGCTGGGAGTTCCCCTTTCGAGAGGTAGTTGATGAATTCAGTTCTCCAGTCAGGGCCAAACCCATCGTCGTCTGGAGTGGCGGGTTCAATAACTTGGGCGATGAGGGTTTGATCGGTTAGAACGTCGATGCTTGGTTTCTCGATACGATGTATCGGGATGGTTCTTTTCACTTGATCACGAAGCTTGCTGCCAAGGGCGGCGAGGGCATCGGCGCAGACGTTCTCTCCTCTCGGAACTTCGATGAGTTCGAAGAATTCGAACTCTGCTGCCAGGCTTTGCACTATTTTGAGATAGGCGTCCATTCGATCGTTGCGGGCGTCGTAGTCGCCACTGAACTGACTGGCGACTAACTGGGAGTCGCAATAAGCGCTTAGTCGTTTAGCTTTGACGGCTTTTGCTAAGCGGAGTCCTGCAATCAGAGATTCATATTCTGCCTCGTTGTTTGACGCGGGGAAGCCAAAGATGAAAGATTGTCTGATTAGCTCACCGGTCGGGGACTGCAATTGGACTCCGGCGCCTGCCCCCTTGTTGGTCGACGATCCGTCGACGTGCAGTGTCCAGTTTGAGCTTGGGGATGTGAGATCTTGCTCTAATTCCGGGGCCAGTTCGACCAAGAAGTCGGCTAGGACCTGGGATTTCGCTGCCGTGCGGTTCTTGTAGATGATATCGAGCTCACCGAGTTCGATTGCCCACTTTGTGAGTCTGCCAGATCTGTTAGTGTTCTGGAGTATTGTCCGGAGAGGCTGATCAGTCAGTACTTCCACGGAGTGCGACTGGAAATATGGTCGTAGTTTTCGCGCTGCTTCAACGACTGCTAAAGCCATCTTTTCTAGAGTTGGGTAACGCGTCTCTGGTGCTGTCATGCGTCGGCTCGTATAGAAGATGGGCTTTTGCTCGCCGCGGTCTTCTTTTATCAGAACGCTGCTGACTGCAGCCTGTGATACTGCGACATAGAGAGATAGAACATCACCGACGTCTGGCTTAGCGAGTACTGGGGGCGTGGTCAGGTACTGTTTGAGTTGAGTGAACGCTTCCTCGCACTTCTCATCCCAAATGAACTTTTTATTTCCTCGCAGGAGATCATAGAATGGCAGGCACTTGTCAGTGGATCTGGAGATGAATCGATTTAGAGCGGCTATCCTGCCCGTGAGCCGCTGTACTTCTCTGCTGTTCTTCGGACTCGGGAGGTTGAGAACCGCAGATATTTGCTTTGGGTTCGCCTCGATTCCTCGCTGTGTGACAATGTAACCAAGGAACTCGCCAGAAGAGACCCCGAACGTGCACTTTGCCGGGTTTAGCTTCATGCCATACTTGTTGAGAGTTTCGAAGCATTCTTGTAGATGGCGGAGGTGATCGGTGGCATGGAGCGACTTAACCAGCATGTCGTCGATGTACACTTCCATGGTAGTACCCAGCTTATCTGCGAACATTTTGTTCACAAGCCTTTGGTAGGTTGCTCCGGCGTTCTTCAGGCCGAATGGCATGACTTTGTAGCAATAGGTTCCCCTATCTGTGATGAAGGCCGTCTTCTCGCGGTCATCCGGGTGCATCATTATTTGGTTGTAACCGGAGAAGGCATCCATGAAGGTTAGCATCTCGTTTCCAGCTGTAGACTCGACTAAGCGGTCGATGTTGGGAAGAGGGTAGCTATCCTTTGGGCAGGCTTTGTTCAGGTCGGTGAAGTCGACGCAGACGCGCCACTTGCCGTTTTTCTTTTTGACGACTACTGGGTTTGCCAACCATTCGGGGTAGCGGACCTCGGCAATCGAACCTGCACCGAGTAACCTATCGACTTCCTCGTTCACGGCCTTAGACCTATCGGGGCCGAGCTTACGTCTCTTCTGTCGGATAGGTTTGAAAGTTGGGTCGACATTGAGCTCGTGCGTCGTTATAGTCGGGTCAATGCCTTTCATGTCTGCCATGGACCAAGCGAACGTGGATACGTTCTGTCTGAGGAAATCCAGAACTGACTGTTGCATTTCTTCGGAGAGGTATGCGCCGACTCTCACGGTGCGGTTCTGGTCGGCGTTATCAATAGGTAACTCGAGAACCTCGTTTTCCTGGGAGTAGACTTTTGGGGTTGGAGGGGATACTGAGTTCACGGGTAGCGACGCTCGTTGGAGTTTGACCGTGGCGACTAGGAGGTCCCTAGCGGCCTTTTGGTCCCCACGCAATGTTTTTATCTTCCCGTCTGCGCCGGGAAACTTGATGCACTGATGGTAGGTGGAAGGGACAGCTTGCATCGAGTGTAACCAAGGAGTACCGAGTATAGCGTGATACGGAGCTTTTGTGCTAACGACGGCGAATTTGACCGTTCGAGTAACACCGCATGCGCGCACCGGGAGGCGGATCGTTCCCAAGATGGTTTCGGATGACCCGTTAAATCCTGTTAGCGTTCTGGAGGACGCTTTTATGTCGTCGAGGTCGACTCCCATCTTCTGCAGAGTTCCTCGGAAGATGAGGTCAACGGAACTCCCGGTGTCAATAAGGATCTTGGTGACATCATACTCTCCAATTCCGAGGACGACGAGGAGGGGATCATTATGGGGCGCGTGAACACCTTCAGCGTCATCTGATGAGAAAGTTATTGGGGGATGACTCGACGGTTTACTCGGCCACTTCTGGGACGTCGTGACTTGTCGACGATAGTCTTTCACGGAACGGACTGAGTCGCCGCTAGGGGAACCCCCCATGATGACGTTTAAAGACTGTCCCGTTTGGACTCGCTTGGAGTTCAGTAAGGCGCGGAGGTCTTTTGGTACACTGGTATCAGGAGGTGGAAGTTGAGGTTGACCGTTAGCTCGTTCCAACTGTCGTCGTAAGTCTGTTGATTTTGACTTGTTAAGCTTCACGCGGAGATCGCTTACTCCGGCATTGAGTTTGTCTCGGAGGTCGCCGACTGGCCCTTCGTTGCTGTTGCCAACGCTTGTCGAGATGCGCCGAGACTTTCGTGCATCTAGCATCGTCCGGAGATCTCTGTGCGTGGTATCGCTTCCATTTTCCGGTGCGAGCCGCCGTTTAAGGCTGTCTCTCAGGTCTCCGGGTACAGGCGAATCGTCATTATCTTCGTCGGACGACAAGGATTGCTGAGAGAGTATAACCTCAATGCGTCTGCGATTGGCCGGATGCTCTTCGTCAGCTGAGGAGTCTCCCCCGCCATTATCCCTTGGGGTTTCTTCCTCGTCGTCTCGTTGCGGAGCGTCGTTTTGTCGACCTCTGCCAGTGGCTTTGCGTTGGGACCTTCGTTCTTTGTTCTTGCTCCAGCTCTTACCGTTCTTTGGTTTGGCTTTCAATGGCTCAAACTTAAACTCGCCGCTTGCAAGGGACGAGAGGTAATGCGCGTAAAGAGATTTGCATTCTGAGGTATCGTGTCCTTTGACGTCGTGATACTTGCAATGCTTGGTGAGGTCGATGGTCCGGGAAGGTCCTGCTGCTGATCCGACTCCAGCTGCGGGTTGGGTGGTGCAAACAGAATCGACTTTTTGGTCGGATGACTCGAGTTCTCTTACCCACTTGTTCCACCCCTCTCCGCGAACTACGAGAGTGGAGATTGGTGCGTTATTCTCGTTCACGACATACATGTAACCATCCTTGGGACCGTTTTTGTCGTTTGGAGCGTGTTGGCGCGGTTCTTGTCGCGCATTTGCGTTCTTAGCCGCTGGAGCCTTGGGTGCGCTCATCTTGCTGAGGATTGCGTTGGTGTCCTCCTCCATTCGGATGAAGTTATCAGAGCGTGCGATAGCGTCTTGGAGCGACTTGGTTGGATTCTGGTACAGGTCTTCTCGGAACTTGGAGTGGACCCACAAGGTGTTGCGCAATGCATCGATAGCGATTCCGTCTGGGATCTCAATCTTCGACACTACGGCTTTGAATTTCTCCATGTAGTCGCGCAAGCTCTGGTCCTTTTTCTGATTGAGGTTCCATAGGCTGGACGCGGTGGCGCTGCGCTTTGTGAACATGATGTATGTCTTGAGAAAAGCTGCTGATAGGTCGCGGAAACATCCGATTGAGTTCTCCTCCAACTGGGAGAACCAAGTCAGGGCTTGCTCGTGAAGAGTCTCGACGAACAGCTGGCAGTAACCTGCGTCCCTCTCGTCGTCGGGGAGACGAGCTCGCGCCATCGCGATGTTAAATGCGGTCATATGTTCTACCGGGTCTCCGCCGGGCTTGTACTCAGGTAGGCGCAGCTTTTCTATCTTTCCGAGTTGAACGCTAGTTAGCGCGCGAGTAAAAGGAGTGCGCGAGGTTGCGGCGAGTACGCTCTCTATTTGCGGAGCTGCGCTGGTTACATGGTGGATCTTCTCTCCCATTTGTTGAAGGCTGAGTTTGAGCTCGGCGAGCTCGCGTATTGTCGTGAGATCTGAGCCTGCTGGGGGAGCGTCTGCGAGAAAGGCTTCGTTAGGCTCCGAGTCGTCAGAGATATGGTCGACTCCGGCTGCCGTAGGATTTGTGTTGAAGAGGCGGCGGCGTGTCAGCTGGGGACGGCTCGTTTGTCCCTCAGGGGCTGTGAGCGCCGCGACCAACGCAGCGAGCTGGTCGTTGGTTGTCTTTTGGACTTCGTCTTGGCGGGCGAGTCGAGCCATGACGGAGCTCATGAATTCTGAGGTGATGGGCGGCGCGGCCGCAGGCGTAGGCGTCGGTTCCTCGCCTGGGGCGCCGAAGGCGGCGTCGTCTTGAGCCATGTAGATCTAGAACGTTGCTTTAGTCAGCCCCACGGTGGGCGCCAATTGTTTGTACAGGATTCGGTCGATTAGAATGATAACTTAGAAAATGGGGTGACTAAAGACGTTTTTATTAGAGTCAACACAGTGGGTTACAAGACTGATCCAAGGTAAGGAGACAAGATCAGAGGTTTAAACGACAAGATCAAAGAGATGATTAGGAAACCCTAAATCTAGCCGCTTAGTATGTGATTTTTCCCAAAAGTCCTCTTTTCGTTGCCTCCTCCTTCTCTCTTATAGTGCCCTTCTGCGTGGTGCCCTAATCGCGCCTATCCTTTGGGCCTTGTCGCCCAAAGGCCGAGTATGTGGGCCTTAGTACTGTTTCATCCAAGCCGAGTATAGCTGATCGGCTTAGCTGACCGGCTTAAAGTACTCTGAGGTCGAGCTGACGTCTCTAGCCGCTAAGCCGACTAAGCTTGATCGACCTTGTCGGGCTAGAGCCTGTTATGTGATGGGCCTTGTGGAGGAATGTAATCCATCTCCTACAGAATCATCGACCGAACCAAAGTGAGAAAAAAAAAAGAATCCATGCTTTATCGCAGACTTAAATTTCCCATTTTGTCATTCTAACCAAGTGTTTTTTCTATAGCATATGCTTCATCCGCTAAGACATACAGTTATGCTTAGACCAATGAATCTGAATCAGCAGCTCTGCTGGAAACTCTATGGACAGTTCAGGTTTATCTTAGTTCTTTAATATCGTCTCCTCAGTTCCATCTGCAACCTTCTCAGATATCTCTGTTGATTTATTTTTAGGATTGATTAATATGACCTTTCTAAGCTGCCTGAAAATACTCTCGCGTCTCCGTTGTAGGAAATAACTGAAATAACCAAGCTCGAAACACTCACAATGGTGAGATCCTTGCCTCTGTTAGGAATGAAACAGCTCAGGTGTGTCCATCTCTCTCTACATTCACAGTATCATATCAAATCACTTTGTTTACATCTTCATATTAACAAATGCAGGACTCTTTTTCAATTGCATTGCAAAAATTGACGATCTAGAGAAGGAAGCAGGCTGGTAATATATTGCCCGCATTGGCTACCAAACAAAAGTAAACAGGGGTCCTGCATTATTGATGTTCTCAAAATGGGGTGCTGACAATGCTAATGGTATGGTAAAGTAATTTCACACGTTCATCTACGATAATGCCAAGAAGGAAACATTTTTGTGCTGCTTGGTGACGCCGGTGAATACCTCACGGGAAGACAAGCCTCTGATTTACTTGACACGTATCTGGAGGTATATATGTTTACGTTTACTGAATCTATATATATGTAATTATAGAGTCTTATGCATGATATGTTGTTTATCTCATGGTAATAGAGACTTGGTTCTGGTCAAGAAATGGAAACTCCTCAATGCCTGGTCAACTCCATCGGCCTGACCCACAAATTCAAGGTGAAAGTAACACCATACAACTTCACAGCCAAAAGACAGATTATTACCGCCACCAGGGTGTCTGTCCTGCAGTACCCCCACCTCCTAATCCTACAAGGCTACACTGGACATCCCCATCGCTGCTTAAGATGTGCCTGACAAACTCATTGACAAGAATGATGTCAACAACTCAGCCCAATTGACAGAGATGTAGCCAGTGTTTAATGGTGAGTCAAGTTCATCAACCAAGGACGAGGACCAGAAAGTGAAACAAAACATCGTGGGCGTTGTGCCTAGGACCTCAGCCCCTCCACGTACTGACCCAGTTGGAATCCTTGGAGACCATTGCGACGTCCAACATCGTCCAGTTGTAATCAAAAGAAGTGTGACATGTTATTTTCTGAGAAAACTCAGGACATACATATGGCTCGGTTAGTGTTTCAACAATAAAACATATGGCTCGGTTAGAACCTAGTAAACCAAATAAAACGAACACATACAGATTATTTAAAATAAAGGTTTATACTCCCTCCGTTCCTTAATGATGGATTTTTTAGAAAAAAGTTTGTTTCAAAAAGATGTATTTTTTGTGTTTTCTATGAAAAATTTGTAAACTTCAAAAAAATTAATTGACTTTATTGAATTACTATTTGGTAAAAATTATTGAAAATTGAAAATTATAGAAAACGATACATTTATTATGGTAGTTTAATGTGTTTTCTTAATATGTGTCAAAATACTAAAAAGTCTATATTTGTGGAACGGAGGGAGTATAATAGTATATCTGTATATCAAGTATACGATATAATCATATAATTGACAATATAAAGTTTGGCTGCTTAATTATATGAACTTCGTTCTTAAAAGTTTGATTTTTACTTTATTTTAGTCTTTTTAGAAGTCCAAATTTGTTTTCTATTTCTTTTGGATTATTCAAATTGAATTACATAGGTAAAATAGAAAATGCCATAAATTCCCTAATATCAATGTCTAAAGGTTAGTTCCCCGAACTTCATATTTGGTCATGAAAATATAGTCATCATCTTACTCTTGACAAAAGAGTGGAACTAGCTCCCACCCCAAATGATATACGAAGCTAATATAGTTAACATTAAGGGAAAATTGGAAAAATGGGACACTTTGGACTTTTATTTGTCACAATAGTACTTCTGATATTTTGGGCAATTCTGGACAACTTTTACCCTTCTTTTATGGTAAAAATAGTAAACTGAATTTTAAAAATGTTAAAAAATATGAAAACTATTGGAAACATAAGTATGACAATATATATGTTTTAAATTTTTTTTTTAAAAGCGGAATCATATTTTATTTTATCTTCTGGCTACAGTTAGAATACTCATTCTGGTCATCTACTTAGTCTAGATATCAGATACTAAGTTTTATACATAGATATATCTTGGGTATACAACGTAAACTAGCTTTTCTTATATATTCTAACCAAACTATATTTCAAAACGTTATAATCAAGAAAGATATCTTCAGTATACCTACAGCTTGATAACGATATATAGCCACAACTCAATAATATACCTTATCTAAATTATGTGTCATAACATGTTCTTCATTTTACCTTATGTGACGCTTAAAGAAATAATATGTTTCCCACCTACTCTACAGTATTCTGCGTAAGGTAATATACATATTCTAGGCAAATCCAGAAAATATGGAAACTTCCATATTCGGTTAAAGATGTACTTTCCTAATTCTATACGAAATCTAATCAAAATTTCGCAGAGTATATTCTTTTCTAAGTCAAAAAATCATCAAAATTGTTCTTTCCTCCACTCGAACATGAGTTATTCAAGAGAAAATTATACACACAAACCACTATACCACATATGATTCACGCTACTTTGATACGTATACTAGCTTATATACTAGAAAGTATAATAAAAAATTTAAAACTAATCCTGGATTGCTCCACAATTAATTTGAGTTTTGTAATATTGTATTTTCATATAATAGAGTCAAAAGTGAACATTCAAAAGTTTAAGGCGGAATCATAAAGATATTTCCATAAATTTACAAGTATTGGGGCGAACATTAAAGATATTTCCCTAAACCAAGAGTTTTGGGGCGAAATCGAGGACTAATTTTCAAAAAAAAAAAAAGAATATGGGGAAAAAATAAGAAAGGAACTAATCTCAGGGGCCAAGTATGCAATATATTAAAATTTAGCCATGTCTGTTTCGTGGTTTGGAACGTTCGATGTGGAAGACAAATGCTCGATCCATCTGGCTTGGTCCAAACGACGAACTGAACATCCGAGAGAACCAATCGAGCGATGCGTGAAGGTGTGGCCTGCTCGATTCAATTCTCTCGGGCTATGACTGCTTGAACGGAGAAGACGAGCCCGTGCAGCAGCGGAGATGACACAGCAGTGGTTGTTCCGGTGAGAGAAGTTGATGGCGACCAAGAGCACGGTGAAGCGACGGTGGATGCAACGACGGAGCTCGAGTCGATACACAGTTGGGACCTTGTAACCAGTGTAGATATTGGTAGCTCCGAACCCAGAATTGAAAGGATCGTGGCTATGGACGAAAGCTGTTGGAGATCTTCTCCTGAATCTCTTTGAAATCGAACCCTTGCATTTTGTTTTAGCAAAGATATGGATTGTGTTTATCTCAATTTTCTGAGGGTAGTGGATTGTGTTTATCTAAAATTTAGAAGTTTAGAATGAACCGATGGATTGTGTTTAGCGAACCGATGAATCTCCTTCTTTTTTTTTACTTTATAAATTGTATTAAGAAAATAAATTAGAATATTATATATTTTAGCATTTAATTTAAAGGTATAATTGTATTTACAGAAATTAAAGTTCTAAAGGGACAAAAAATTTAGAAAAAATATTAGAGTCACAAACTCAAGTTGAAAGTGTCTCATTTTTCCAATTTTCCCTAACATTAAATACACTAGGGGCGAAGCCCCGCGCAAGCGCGGGGATGTTAGATATATTTGCGGTGTTGTAGTGTAAAACGTTGATGGTGGTGGAGTGCAGGAGAGGAGGAGCAAAGAGATTTATAAGAAGAAGAACAGTGAAGAGGGTTGAAAATTCATATTAGTTGAGTGGCTATTACTACAAAAATGGCCATTTCAGCAAATGATGTCTAGAATGTATCATATTGTTGTTCAACGTTTACCTCTTTAAAACGTAATTACATTGTTGAGTGGTTTTTACCACGAAGAATGTTAACAATTACTACATGGTCTGAGCACAGACGCCTCTAGATATCATTTGCTGATAACCAAACCAAAGGATGTGTAAAATTATTTGTAATTCAAATGTTATTGTTCAGTGGTAGAGTAAAAGGGGTGGTATACGTATATACTGGATGTTCATGCAAATAGTATGTTCTCCATTTTGTAAAGGCGATGTGAATATTACGTCAACCCTTTTGGAACTATTAAAATGTTAAAAAAGTCATCCTCGTGTGAGGTACATTGTTCGAATGAATTTCTTAAAAAGCTGGAAAAATACTGGAAAATATGGCAAAGTCTGAAATAGGAAATGCATAGTAATTTAAAAATTCTTAAAGTTAAAGAAGCAGGGTTGGGGAAGACGTTTTGATTCTTTTCAACACTCAATCACGTGGGTGCTTGCGTCCTGTGTTTGGGAGATAAATGAATACGCAAACGTGTTGTTATAAAAATAGGCTATCAGCAATACCATATATTTCGTCAACCAATTTTGATTTAAATTAAAACCATGAGTCTAAATGAAACAAAAGCCTTCAAATATGAAATTAGGTGCGAAGTCTAGAAATAGGAAATGCAGGAAATGCTAGAAAAATAAAGAAAACAAAAACAGTGCATGGTTGACGTTGCTGCAGCTTTTTAACTTCACTCACGTGGGCGTTTACGGCCAATTTCATTGACTCCACAACCTGGTGGATTTGGTGCATTGCCTTCAACAGCACCTTAACGCTGGCAGATGCCGATGGTTCACCACTTTCAACTTGAGCTTCATTGGTTTTGAAAGTCTGCCAAACAGTTAAATTTTGGTTATTCTGACATGAGTAAGTTTTAATGTACTGTTAACAATTAAATAGAATACCTCGGGGGTGATGTTGTCAAGGATCGCAGAAACAGTGAAAGTACGGTGGCTTGGAGTAAAATTAAAAGGTGTCACACGTATCTGGAAAACAAAATCTTTCCCAGCCAGGTCCTTAAGACATTGTGGGAGTTCTTCATTGCCACAACCATTGATCTGCCAGTAGCCAAGTTTAAGCAAATAAGAAGCATGTGTGACATTGGATGCCATCAGCAGATAGTGCGTATGGAAAAAATAAACCTCAGCTAGGGTCAGTCCAGCTGCATTTCCCTGTCAAACACTACAAAAGTGGCATTATCATTCCCATCATCAACCAATAACTCCACACGGTACCTGAAAATAACGTGAGACATTAGAGATGATAACGATTTTAAAAGAGTTTTTAATCTTCTACAACCAAAGGTAAATACTTACTTGATAACGCCAGTGATGTTCGGATTAATACAACGGGTGCACCGCAGAGAAGTCCCAAATTTCTCAAGCTTTCTGCTGCAGCCAGTGCAGGAGACGAAAGACCATCCATTTTGTTGCATGACTTCCACAACACGACCCTTGCATATAAAATCAGCTTCCTGTGTCTTTACCAAGGCAGTAGATTAAAGACTTAGTAATGCTTATTGAAAACCCAAACACATTTATATATTAAGTTGGATCCAGAGGTGTCACCTGCTCGTCAGAATCGGAAATGAACTTGTTTAGCTCTCTGATTGAGACAGCTTCCTTTTTTTTAATCCCTTCTTTGGTATCGATGCAGGGGAAAGCTTCTCCTAACGGGGCTTCTAAGCTGGAACCAGTTTGCATAATACTTTAATACGTCAAAATATTAAACTAAATCTACCGAAACACTGATCAATTGATACCTCGTTGTGAACTCTGCGATGGCTTGAAGCTCAGGGTCGAAATAAAATTGCGTTGCTGGCGTTGAGTTGAGATAGAGGTTGCCTGCGGAATGAAGAGTGTTTCAATGATAATATGATGGACCATTATTAAAAAATTATTAAATGACAACTGTGGTCAATATGATGCCTCAGTTTCATTTTCACATACCTCCAAATATTTTTGGATTAACAGTCGTGACCACCATGACAGACTGTGTCCTGTCACCTGAGTTGATGAGACCCCTAAAATTTGCTGCAGCATCATCCCACAAAGATAGGGACACAACCACTGTGACACCCCCGATCTGGTCTAAGTATAAGTTGACTCGACCAGCCGTGCAACAATCAAACAAGAACATGCACAGCCGATCACTCGTAACTGAAACCAAACCGAGAAGCCACAATGTGTACATAAACGACTAACCCGAAGTTCCCGAAATGAATCCAGGTACCTTAGGCCAACCGCCTAAGTACACATATCCTATTAGGTACAACCCGAGGCTTTACAACCTTAAGAGTAATACCCAATAGTTGGTTCGTCCGGACAAGGACTAATATCATTTGGAACCCGTACTTTAAAAACATTCTTTATACACTATATACTTATTCATTTAAAAGAATCTTACAAAATCTTATAGATTAACCTCGAGGTTTTCGGTCAACAAACATTATACATAAAGTATATCAAAACGACTGCAAGGATAATAAAACTACCGCTGGCTAATGCCGTTCCTTCCCGTCCTAGAGTAAAGGTCTCCCACCTACTGGTTACCTGCATATCAAATGAGTCATGAGTAACTAGTTTACTCAGTGAGTCTAATCCCACACCCAAACACATATCAATAGTATCCCGAGCAAGCGACACCATTTGAATGCAGTGGAATTATATTCCATAATTAATATAATTATAAGGCCTCTCAATCCATCCATGTGAATATATCTTAAACATCACCTCCACAATACCCGCCAATCACTCATACTCTTAATATATATATATATATGCTAAACCCGGAAAACCACCAAGGCTAACCGAGCCTAACGGGGAATAAATATAACCATCATCTCCATCAGATATTCCAAGATAGAACATCCAACGCTGCATGCAGTTACATGGCCTCCAGGGTGCGACCCCATCATCGTGTCTTCATGACCTTGATCCATATCGCAGGACCAATTCACGGTAATGCGGGACTTTCGGGAGAGTGAGTATACAATAAGACTTCACATGATTCACACTTATTAATAGAATACTTATAGATTAGTACTTGAGAACAAGTACTAAGGCTCGGGATAACCTCAAAGAATTATTCTTATTAATTCTTAAGTATTTAAACTAGATAAATACTTCATATATAAATATAGATCAAGGGAGAATACTTAATCAATCAACCATAATTACTCCTTAATTAATCCATGATTAATCCTTAATTAATCAATAATTATCCCTTAATTAATTCATGATTAATTCTTAATTAATCAACCATATTCAATATGCAATCATGCATACTCATTCATAATTCATTCATCATCTATCTAGACTCACCTTTAAATCCATGAGATTGGTTAAGGAAGACTAGACTCGAGCTCAAGCTAATCACACTTCACTTTTGGATCACTCTCGGTTCAGAACCATCACAAGGATCCGGCTGATCCGAATACTCTCCTTGGCCATCTGAATTCAAAACATAACAGTTGGAACATAAGGTTCAGTAGTCTGGTTCAAGAAGAAACTCAACTCAGTTCATAACATTTCAGTTCAGTTCTCTCATATCAGTTCGGTTTAATTCCCATAATTCTTATCAGTTCGTCTACTGGTTCTATGAGACTGATTAAATCATAAACCAACCAAGACTGAAGAGAACAAGACCTTAGACAACTGATCCTGACAGGTTAACCAACATACAGCAATTGGTTCTCATCAAAACATAGCTGAATCAAGAAGCTGAAGCTTACCGGTTTTACTCAACTAATTAAACTTGACTGGTTGTCTCTCTTCAAGTTAACCACGAATTAACCTGATCAATACCACAAGAATCCATGGTTGGATTTATTCAGAATTTATCTCCAGTGTAGGCAAACCAACAAAACTTCTCAAAGAAACTGATCCACAACCATCTTACCGATCAAAATCAAAGGCTGAAGAATATGGGTGATTCTAAACTCTTGGACACCAAACCTTCAGCTCTTAACCACACCAGTACACACTGGATAAAGTCACAGGATGGTGAGAAAGGTTTGTCCATGCTCAATTCTCTTCTCTGAATTTTGTTTCTGAATTTTTCAACTAGTTTTTCTCACAAATTTTTCTCTCTTCTTTCTCTCTTTCTCTCTGAATTTTTCTCTGGTTTTTCTTGCAGGTTATGAACGTCCAGAGGAGAGAAGATGGTGTTTTATAACATAAGAAGTTGCTTCAGGTGAGGGTTTACTTAAACCAAAGCAAGTTGCTGTCCTTTCCCTCCTTTGAAGAAAGATTATTTTGTTTTTATTAAACAAGCAACCAGCTTGTGACTTTCATGTGACTTTAGTGAAGCAAGCAAGCAGGTAGGTGCAGCTCATGTGACTGATTTACTGACAAAGCAAGAAGAATAGCTGGTGAAGGTATTAGACTGGTTGGAATTTAGTTAAGAAATTTAACGACAATTTCGGACAGTTTTCGACTAAAATTTCTCATCCTTCGAATCTCGTCTTGCTTTCAACAAAGCTTGCCTAGCTTAAATAAAATTCGACCAACATTATTAACACTCTACCAGAACTATCAATGAGAGGCCTTAAGACCACAAGAAAGTCCCGTCGAGGTATTAATTCACCGGGTCGACTTTATTTTTAAATCTGATCGACCAACTCCAAACTGGTCGAGCGGAGTTTTTCTCGACCAAAAATTAACTGGCTCGTGAGGGTTATTACATTCTTCCCCCCTTAAAAGAATTCATCCCCGATTTCTCAAAACATAGCTGTACTGACTTTTACTGAACACTGGAGTCTCTGCAAAAAGTTTAAGATAACCAACTCTGAACTTATCCTCATCTGCTCGTGTCAAAACAACAGATGGTTCCCCAAATACTTGAACTTTTACAAATTTTTTCCTTTTCTCCAATCTTCTGATATGGTGCTCACCTATCCGCAAAGGACCTTTAGGATAAGCTAAATAGGGTTACAAGTTTTCTGGTCTCAGCAGTTCTATCATACTGGGTCTGATATAAGATTACGCAAAATCGGCTCACCAATAGCATAACTAAAAGAAGTTCCGGTCAACAGATAACCATTTCAACTCTGAACAACTCGGTACATACCAAATAACAGATTTGCGGATTTCCCCAACTTTTCTAAAATAATTCTTTCTTTTCTGAGCAAACACTTTCACGATAACCAATTCTTCATCGCACATAACTTTCATATACTGCGGTCTACATACTTCCTTTAACATCGTTGAATCTCTGAATACCACTACTTCTGAAACCTTTCTATCTGCTTTCCTCCAGTTCAATAACATGGAAATATGGAACGTCAGGTGATGTGCCATACGTGAAGGTAACATCTTCAGTCTGGTCAATGTCAACTTTATTAACCGTGCAACAATCAAACAAGAACATGCACGATCAATCACGCTAACATGATCAGACCAAGGGTGCCACTCTCAAATACACACACACACACTTATTCCAGGAATGATTTCCCTTACAGTATTCCATACCCTTCTTATCTATCTGAGATACTCTTCAAGAACTTCTGAACGACTCAATCTCACTGAAGTTTCGCATATCCAAGTCTTGTTCTATTACTTTCTGATTTCCTTCTTCTGTCTAGTAACTGAGGAATCAACAAGTCCGCGTATACCAAATTTGATTTACCAACGAAGTACTCTTGTATGATGACTTCACACTTTCTCTGTTAATATATCTTCTGATCTCTTAACAACTTGAGCATTCCCATATGCCTTATGGTTATACCTTTTTCCTTGCACTCTTCAATCTTCCTTGGGATTTACTTCACATCTGCTTAATTTTAGGTTGAATTTGGGTTCCTTCTCCCACATCTCCACTTTATGAACTTGTACATGACCCAGTCCTCATACTATTCTTCGAAATTCTCTTCACCCAGTTCCTTCTATGAATTCCTTAGATTCTCATCCTTCAACTGAGTTCCTCAAATACGAATGAATAATCCATCTTGATTTTCTACTTGCAATCTTGAAGGTTATCTATTCTCTCCAGACTGATATGAGCGAGGCTCCAACACTTAGTAGAATACGGCTGCAGGCCAACGGTAACTGGTCATCTCTCAAAGACTTCCTTCCTCAACAACATCCTAATTGAGCTCGATAACTAGATAGCCAATCTCACTCTAGATAGAAACAAACCGCTCTAATGGAAGTACTAAGGAATGGGGATGGGATACGAAGGCATACCATAACTCTAAATGGCAGCCAGTACTTCCACGAATAAGAACAGTGTACCTGAATTCACTAAAGTGAATCCTTCCTAAAACAATGACACTACCCGAGAACTACATCTATGTGTTGTTCCCGCATCAAACACAATATGGGCGGAAAATTCCGTCCATAGGCAAGGTCTCATACGACACCTTGATCACTCCTTCACTAATTTATTTAATCATTCATAAATTTTTAAAATGCACACAACACGCAATGGGATAAGAAGCAAACCTGTGATTGGACCTTTTCAGAGGTTTTGACGGTCCAGGCAACTATAAAGTGTAGGCTCTACCCAAATAGCCAAACACTTAGTTAGTGACTAATGGTAAGGAAAGCGAACAAGTTTAACAAGCGGTACCCTAGGTATAGGTAAAAAGATCGGGTAACTTCATGGGCCATGGTAGGATAACCTCTGTACTCATTACTGGCACCACCGAAGCGCAAATGACGTAAGCGATCGAGGATTTTATATACTTGAACAATCATCACCTTACTCTCCTTTCTAGCCAAAACCAAAACAACTCAGGGTCCTCGGTCTTGATCTGATGAAACGTCCAACAAAAATTATCTCCATCGACTTTCTTGATTCATTACTTGAAACTGACCTTCTATCTGAATAGGTTGATAGTTAAATAATCTGCATGACTTGGTAAACTTCTTCAGTAAAAACAGCTTCTATAGAATTCATGTGATCCTCCACAAACTCCTCAAACGTCTTAAGCTTTATAGTTTGGGTTACTCTGAGATTATTGGCTAAGTCACAATAGTACATCTTCATGATCTTTAGCTCATCCTCCAAACCATAATGGATGAATCAGATTAACTTGACTTCGAACTCTTGGCGGAAACATCTCACTGTGCGAACTCCATATCGGTCCCATGTTTTGGGTAGAAAACACTCCATCTTGAACTCTTGAAAGAAATCCGCCTAACTTGTACTAACATTTCCCAAATGATGCTTGACGCTTAATCACCAACTTACTGTATCATTCTTGATGATGTATGGTTCCATATCCTTCTTGCAATCTTCTGAACAATGGGCCACGTTAGTTGTTCTGCTCCTAGTGTTGCATTCGAAATCTTCCTCTATACAAAATCTACATCGAATGGTTTAGTACTTGTCGGTGTTGTCCCAACTTCTTTATCTTGTTCACAAACTTCAAGATGTCTTGTTGCAACAGAATGGTGCTGGTGCGTCCATCGTCTTGTACTACTACTGAACTATCTCCACCACCAACGTTAAGATTGAAACAAGTGCTGAATCAATCAGGCTTGTACGAAGCTGGATTGAAATGAGCAGCCGAAAGAATAAATCATATGAAGTCGGATATTCTGAACCAGATCATCACCAACAACGTCAACTTTGACTTCAATAAAACATGGGCCGAAGATGTAATAGATGTGTCAACTCTGTCTCATATATCTTTGAATATCGATATCCACACTAGAAATTGTAGGAACCGCAGGAAAGCATGATGATACCAACTCCGGGCATGATGGTAGCAAACCCGAGCACATCGTTAGCTCACCCGAGCATGATGATAATGGATTGAAGCATGACCGGATTGAACCAAAACATGACGATAACAAACCGAATCATGACGGTAAAAAGCTCAATCATGATTGTAGGAATCTCGATCTTGACAGGATCAAAATTGGTAAGAACACTCCACTCCGTCGAGCTTGTCTTGATGCATCTCGTATGAAAGATAACAGTAAGGTAACTACCCATGACTATCTATCCTAAGATGAAGGAACTAGCCAGCACATCCTAATTATCCTTGCGACTCATTTTGACTCGAAAAACGTTTGAAACAAGTCCCATTCAAGCATCGTATAACCATGCTCTGATACCACCTTTGTGACACCCCCGATCTGGTCTAAGTATAAGTTGACTCGACCAGCCGTGCAACAATCAAACAAGAACATGCACAGCCGATCACTCGTAACTGAAACCAAACCGAGAAGCCACAATGTGTACATAAACGACTAACCCGAAGTTCCCGAAATGAATCCAGGTACCTTAGGCCAACCGCCTAAGTACACATATCCTATTAGGTACAACCCGAGGCTTTACAACCTTAAGAGTAATACCCAATAGTTGGTTCGTCCGGACAAGGACTAATATCATTTGGAACCCGTACTTTAAAAACATTCTTTATACACTATATACTTATTCATTTAAAAGAATCTTACAAAATCTTATAGATTAACCTCGAGGTTTTCGGTCAACAAACCTTATACATAAAGTATATCAAAACGACTGCAAGGATAATAAAACTACCGCTGGCTAATGCCGTTCCTTCCCGTCCTAGAGTAAAGGTCTCCCACCTACTGGTTACCTGCATATCAAATGAGTCATGAGTAACTAGTTTACTCAGTGAGTCTAATCCCACACCCAAACACATATCAATAGTATCCCGAGCAAGCGACACCATTTGAATGCAGTGGAATTATATTCCATAATTAATATAATTATAAAGCCTCTCAATCCATCCATGTGAATATATCTTAAACATCACCTCCACAATACCCGCCAATCACTCATACTCTTAATATATATATATATATGCTAAACCCGGAAAACCACCAAGGCTAACCGAGCCTAACGGGGAATAAATATAACCATCATCTCCATCAGATATTCCAAGATAGAACATCCAACGCTGCATGCAGTTACACGGCCTCCAGGGTGCGACCCCATCATCGTGTCTTCATGACCTTGATCCATATCGCAGGACCAATTCACGGTAATGCGGGACTTTCGGGAGAGTGAGTATACAATAAGACTTCACATGATTCACACTTATTAATAGAATACTTATAGATTAGTACTTGAGAACAAGTACTAAGGCTCGGGATAACCTCAAAGAATTATTCTTATTAATTCTTAAGTATTTAAACTAGATAAATACTTCATATATAAATATAGATCAAGGGAGAATACTTAATCAATCAACCATAATTACTCCTTAATTAATCCATGATTAATCCTTAATTAATCAATAATTATCCCTTAATTAATTCATGATTAATTCTTAATTAATCAACCATATTCAATATGCAATCATGCATACTCATTCATAATTCATTCATCATCTATCTAGACTCACCTTTAAATCCATGAGATTGGTTAATGAAGACTAGACTCGAGCTCAAGCTAATCACACTTCACTTTTGGATCACTCTCGGTTCAGAACCATCACAAGGATCCGGCTGATCCGAATACTCTCCTTGGCCATCTGAATTCAAAACATAACAGTTGGAACATAAGGTTCAGTAGTCTGGTTCAAGAAGAAACTCAACTCAGTTCATAACATTTCAGTTCAGTTCTCTCATATCAGTTCGGTTTAATTCCCATAATTCTTATCAGTTCGTCTACTGGTTCTATGAGACTGATTAAATCATAAACCAACCAAGACTGAAGAGAACAAGACCTTAGACAACTGATCCTGACAGGTTAACCAACATACAGCAATTGGTTCTCATCAAAACATAGCTGAATCAAGAAGCTGAAGCTTACCGGTTTTACTCAACTAATTAAACTTGACTGGTTGTCTCTCTTCAAGTTAACCACGAATTAACCTGATCAATACCACAAGAATCCATGGTTGGATTTATTCAGAATTTATCTCCAGTGTAGGCAAACCAACAAAACTTCTCAAAGAAACTGATCCACAACCATCTTACCGATCAAAATCAAAGGCTGAAGAATATGGGTGATTCTAAACTCTTGGACACCAAACCTTCAGCTCTTAACCACACCAGTACACACTGGATAAAGTCACAGGATGGTGAGAAAGGTTTGTCCATGCTCAATTCTCTTCTCTGAATTTTGTTTCTGAATTTTTCAACTAGTTTTTCTCACAAATTTTTCTCTCTTCTTTCTCTCTTTCTCTCTGAATTTTTCTCTGGTTTTTCTTGCAGGTTATGAACGTCCAGAGGAGAGAAGATGGTGTTTTATAACATAAGAAGTTGCTTCAGGTGAGGGTTTACTTAAACCAAAGCAAGTTGCTGTCCTTTCCCTCCTTTGAAGAAAGATTATTTTGTTTTTATTAAACAAGCAACCAGCTTGTGACTTTCATGTGACTTTAGTGAAGCAAGCAAGCAGGTAGGTGCAGCTCATGTGACTGATTTACTGACAAAGCAAGAAGAATAGCTGGTGAAGGTATTAGACTGGTTGGAATTTAGTTAAGAAATTTAACGACAATTTCAGACAGTTTTCGACTAAAATTTCTCATCCTTCGAATCTCGTCTTGCTTTCAACTAAGCTTGCCTAGCTTAAATAAAATTCGACCAACATTATTAACACTCTACCAGAACTATCAATGAGAGGCCTTTCGACCACAAGAAAGTCCCGTCGAGGTATTAATTCACCGGGTCGACTTTATTTTTAAATCTGATCGACCAACTCCAAACTGGTCGAGCGGAGTTTTTCTCGACCAAAAATTAACTGGCTCGTGAGGGTTATTACAACCACCCTCCTGATATGCGAATTCAAATGAGGTATCACGATAAAGATATGCGAAATAATATAATTTATTACGTCGAACGTTTTTAAATTTGAAATAAAGTTACAGATTAGCACGGTTTAGGTTACTTACGGTTCAATCACGAAACGAACGACAACTCGAGTCGTCACTGTTGCGTCCTTCAAGTCAGAACCTTGGACAGACTGAATTTGCCCAACAACATCTGGCATGTGATGAGCAGATTTAATTAACGTACTTTTATCAGACAACATATAATCTATAATATAATGGAAGGGTAAACGTTTAAGGAGAACTAACCAGGGAGTTCTAAATAACAATGGAAGAGTAAACGTTTAAGGAGAACTAACCAGGGAGTTCTAAATTAGTGTTTGCGAGAGCTTGCAGAGGTTCAAACTTTCGGAGCATGAATTTTTGTAGGTTGATAATAGGAGCATTCTCGACAACCTCATCAATGGTTGTTTGAGGGATGAACCGGATGACGAAAGGATGGTCCGTAATCTTGTACATATTTGTGCATCTTGCAACTTCAAAACGTGAAATTCTGACGACTGAACCCGCACGCAGAAACGGACGGTAATGAGGGGCGCGCCCAGCAGGAATGAATCCATGAATGACAGAATTCTGCAATTTAAAAAAAAGATCTAAATCATTAGTTTTGTACGGAAGTGAAGGAGTAAGAAAAAACGATTAACGTTACGATACCTTCTCATCAAGGAGGAGGAGGGTGATCCCCATGAATTCACCTTGCTTCTTGATGTTTTTGGAGTCCCAGAAACAGAGGAGACGACCAACTACGAACTGGGCAGATCTACCGAGGCGGAGACCATCAAAGGCGGAGTGTGCGAGAACAACACCGGACGAAGCCATATTTAAAAATCTGTCTTAGCTTTATAAAATGATAAACTGCAAGTGGGATGAGAGGATCAAGCCTGGTCTCAACTCGCTGATATATATAGAGTTCAAGTGAAGGAAACGGAAGGGGGGACATCGTAAGTGTTTTTTTTTATTAATAATTATAATTATGCCCGTATGGGCAGATCTACCGAGGCGGAGACCATCAAAGGCGGAGTGTGCGAGAACAACACCGGACGAAGCCATATTTAAAAATCTGTCTTAGCTTTATAAAATGATAAACTGCAAGTGGGATGAGAGGATCAAGCCTGGTCTCAACTCGCTGATATATATAGAGTTCAAGTGAAGGAAACGGAAGGGGGGACATCGTAAGTGTTTTTTTTTATTAATAATTATAATTATGCCCGTATTAAAAGGAATGAATTGAAGGAAAAACTTTGAAGAACAGGGAAGGGGAAGAGATAACGAAACGCGGTAGACAGATATCAGACCATCCAAAATTCAATCTGATTTGAAGAAACTAAACCGGACCAAAATACACACCTATTCGATGGAAATAACCGGACATTAAGTAGGCTCCACATTATTTATTAAATGGACACGTGGACAACCTCAGGAGAGGCAAAAGAGCCCCATTAGATTATAGATTTACGAGACCAGACTGTTTATTAGTAGTCGATCTGCAAGCAAACATAACGTAGGAGGAATGGCATAACGATGGATGAGCATGGTTGTTTTATGTGACATCCCAAAGAAATATATTACCAATAACTATAAGCTGTTTGATATACATTTCTGCATATTAATAGGTAGAGCACTCCTGTTTTTTTTTATCTGGAATCTGGAATCTCATATCAATAGGTAGAGCGCTCATATAATTGGCATTTCTGCATTTCATCCAACAAAAGTTGGAATCTCCTATTTACTGTATTTTATCTTTTTACCAAAAAAATAATCTCCATTTTGCTTAACGGTATTTAAAATCAATATTTATTTCCCTGATTCTTCATAATAATAATAAAATTAATCTCTATTTTGCTTAATTTGATTAATAGTATATTTTCATAATAACCTAAATAAGTAAACATGTAAGAAAAAATATTTTGAATAATAACTAAGGTTTAACAAAAAATTTATTCATTTCACATTTGTTCATTTTCATCATCCCATACATATTTAGATAATAAAAATAATAAATTGCGAGTTTTATTTATTCCTAATTCAAATTACTATTTATACTCTTATAGAAATATATAATATTGTAATATAAGTATTAAATACAACACTTTTATATAAATCCGGACGTAGCCGGGACAGAATCTCTAGAATTTATAAAGCTTTATAAATCCAGTTAATTATTTATAAGGGTTTATAAGTTATCTTTAAAGAAAGTAAATATATTGATTACCTACAATGATTTGCATACGTACTTGGGATTAACAAGGGTAATAATAAACACTTTTTTTTTTGATAAAATGTTAAATTATTATACCAATTTTCAAGTTTGTGACAGAGATTACAAAGATAACAAGTAGCGGAAGACGAAATTAAAACTAAACATCGGTTCCTAAACGGCACGAAAACAAACCCGAAGATAGCAGGACAAAGACAAAGAAGCTGATTAGCTATGAGTCAAACTCAAACCTTACAAACCGAGACTGGTTGAGTACGAGAGCCGGGCACCACAAGCTACCGAGAGAAAGGCGCCCTCAAACCTTGAAACAACGGCTCCTGCAGCTTCCGACCACTCAAACGAAAACAGACTCGGACGAAGAATCCAAGCACGAAACCAAACTCAAAACACTCGACAACTAAACCTCCGACGGCACGAGAGAGAACCACCGATCGACGATGCCGTCGTTCGTCAAGTCGTCACAGAGATAGCGTGACCGTTTACACCCATTGAACCGAAACCTCATTTAGAGATAGCGGACCGAAAGGTGGCTAACCCTCCAGAAGCGCAACCGCAAGAGAAAGAGCCGTCCGCTAGACCAACAGCTGCACAACAACAAGAACAAGGTCCAAACCACCAAACGAGCTCATCCAAGAGTCGCAATACCTTATTTTGAGAGAGGTGAAGCGTGGAGTACTCAGGACACGGCAAAGAACAAACCGGAACCACCGGAGACTGCCCTGAAGAAGGACAGGAAGAGCAAAGAACTCATCTGAGGCGCGTGAGATACCACCACCACGCACTGCCGCGACCATCGCACGTTACCACTCGAGCTCACCGGAGACAGAGAAACCGACTCCTAGAGAGCCCACGCACGCCTACTGGAGACCACCTGTAGAAGAGGAGAGACCGAGCTTCAGATCCGCGACATCTGAAGCTGAACCGAACCCTTGCAGCAGAGACCAACCGCCACGCCACTGGACAGAAGAACTCGCCTAGCACGGACCAGCGTCCCTACAACCACCACACACCACCACTCAACCTAATGCACTACCAAGGCCAACAAAATCCAAACCCGGACAGAGGTGCTACTGACGACTAGAAACAGAGCTTTGAAGGAGCCTACACCGTCCTCTAGTGCGGTAACCTCCGAGAACTGACTGAGAAACCAGAGACGCCTCCGGATCTGAACCGGATCTGAACCGGATCTGGCGACCTTCACCATACATCAAGACACCGCAGAGAGAGACATGGGAAGAGACAACAAAGAGGACCAAGGAGACGAAACAGAAAAATGAAATCAAAGCCCGGCGGCCGCCTGAGAGACACTTTGGCGACCGCCGGAATCGAGGGGAGCGAGGCGGCGGAACCCTAGAGATGAGAGAGGAGAGAGCGTTTTATTATTTTTGGAGAGAGAGCGTTCTAACCCTCTTAATAATAAACACTTAGTTAGAAACTTATTTTGTTAGGTTTATTATATCTAAGAAGTGGGCAAGTTGCTCCTATTGTTTTTTTTTTCATTTTTTTTTGGTTTCTTTGCTATTGGGATAACCATGCCTAACAAAACGATTTCCCAAAATCATGAAATTTGCTGTCTTATACCGTCTTATTGGTCAGTCATTGTGGCAGCTTTAAGGTTCTTCCTTCATGCAAAGTAGAAGTATCCCCTGTATATTAATCTCGCAACATTACGACATGTTTTGTAGCCATGTGTCATCACCAGAATGATTTTTAGAATTGTTAGAAAAATAAGTTGGTCCATATAAACATATACTAAGCTTTTTATTAAACTAACTATCAAATTAACTAATAGTGTACAGAAGAATATTTTTTCTTTCCTTAAGTAAAAACTACGGAATATTTTTTATTTCATTAAATAAAAACAATTTCTAACCTCTCTCTTTTTTGTTTAACTTTATACTATTAAAATAAATTAAACAATCACATTAAGCATATAATAAAAACAATTCGATTTTTTTCTTATATGTTATATTTTGAATTTTAAAAAACGACTCTAAATTACTAAAAATGGTAAAAGTCCCACATTAAAATTTTTGTGATCAATGGTTTAACTTTTGTTTTGTTCAAGCAAGATACAAATGATCATATATTATAGGGTGGGCGTTCGGATACACATTTGGGTTTGTATCGAATATTTTAGTATAAAGGTATAGAACACATTCAGGTATTTCTACACTTTGAGTCGGGTTCGGGTATTTTATGTTTGGGTTCAGATATTTTGGGTCGGGTTTGGATATTTAAATTTTGAAGAAAAAATAAATAAATTATTCATTGTTTAAATTTTTTGTATTTAAAATATATTTTAACTTAACTGTTTTTTTTTTAATTTTTAAAAGATTAAACTATTAATAGGTTTGGAGATAAAACTTTAAAAATAGAAAGACACTAATTTAGTTATTTTTTTGAAATTTTAGATGCAACTTTTGTTAAGAAACAAAAACTTGATATGTATTTTAAGTGAGTAACAAATGATTTTGTCCATAATTATGTGTATATTATCTAATTTTGAGTAATAAGAATCATTAATATAAATATTTTGAATAAAATGAAAGAAATAAACTAGAAAAATAGAGTTAAGTATACTTATGTTTGGTTATCTTCGGATATCGATTCGGTTTCGGATATTACCCGTTCGGATTCAAATATTACCCGAATTGGTGAAATAAGTAATTTATTTTGTTGTTTTAATAAATGATTTTTAGACCGAGCTGGTAAATATATACTAGACAAACATTTATATTTCAGTCTACAATTATATTCTATAACAGCTTGATATATTAAATTTGAACACTAACCTGTTAATATAGTTTGCCGGTGAAATTTTGATTCTTAGATATGTATATGGAGTGAAACTAATTTTTACAGATGTCCATTTTTTTTAATTGACACTTATGTAATTCACTGAATTCATAAAATAAGTTAAAAATAGAAATTTAACTCATATCAATAAAACAAAGACGAGAACGAAATCACAATTCTATATATGTAGAAAATGAAATCACTTATGGAGAGTCAATAGTAGATAAATCGAGAGAAGAAAACCTAACCCCCTTTCGTCATTATACAATCGATGTTGACTATTTGGTTTTAGTGATTTGTGTCAGCCGCAAAATTTAATTTCCTTGTGAGCATATGAAGTCTTAAATTTTTTTAAAAAGAGATGTAATACGTTAACTCTTTAACAACAATGATATATTTAAGAGACCAACATTTGTATTCATCATTTTATAATCGATAAAGATTGTAGTGTTACAAAATGTTAAAATCATTTTATAAACAAATATTATTATAAAATTTCACTCGGCACATGCGCGCGGATTATCATCTAATAAAATAATAAAAAGAGAATATAACAGCGCCATTCGATCAACAAATTGGTAAATATTGTTATCTTTCTATTAGATTCTTTGCTTGTTTACTTTCTCTTAGATTGTGTTTAAGAAAATTGTTTATTATATTCTTACTTTAAAGACCTTCTCACCGTTATTCTTTTCTTTTTCCTTCCTTTTATGCTTACTTTCCTTCTTCATTTGTCGAATGAATCTAATGTTTTTTCCTCTATAAATTTAAAAATATTTTCCTTTGCTTTCTCACTTGGGAATTGAGATACACAAATGTAATTGGTGATAAGTTTCCTCTTTAAGTTCTTGTTTACTTTTTTTTCTTTTCTTTTGTTCATTTCAAGAACCATTCACACATGTCCTTTGGAATTTTCAGATTGGAAACAATGTCTTGGGAATCAAATGGAGTAAATGTGGAAGTTGATTGGAAACCTGAAAGAACTCTAGTCCTGCTTGGTCGGACTGGGAATGGTAAAAGTGCGACTGGAAATAGCATCCTAGGAGAAACAAAGTTCCTGTCAAAAACAAGAGGAAGATTCATTACTAAAGAGTGTAAGCTACATACTACTATGCAACCAAATGGTCAGAGAATCAATGTTATCGATACTCCTGGTGAGTTTTTGTGACACTATCTATTGTCAAATCCCACATTTTCTTAAAACGCACATTTAGATTAACTAGTGGGGTGCTTTCAGGTCTGTTCAGTGCTTCCTCCACGCCAGATTTCACCATCAGAGAAATTGTAAGATGCTTACGTCTGGCTAAAGACGGCATAGATGCAGTCATTCTGGTTTTCTCTGTGAGGAACCGGTTAACAGAAGAGGAGCAATTAACACTTCGCACATTAAAGATCCTTTTTGGAAGCCAGATCGTTGACTACATGACTGTAGTTTTCACCAATGGAGATGCATTCGATGATGGAGATACACTTGATGACTATTTGGAGGATTGTCCTGAGTTTCAGGTCGGTTAACATAATGCACCATATATATAACTACAGTAACTAGCCCAGCATATTTTCTTTTTTCGGTCCAGTGAATTTAGTTTTTGGTTCGGCTTGGATAAAAAGATTGGGAACAAACTATTATTCTAAGAGAACTTCTGGATTCAGTTTAGTTCAGTTTCAGTTCCAGTTTTATGGATTTCGTTATTTGGGTAAATTTCATGGATAATACTGATTTTGGGATGAAAATATCGGACATTTTGAATTGTTGGATAAAATATTGGGTAATTCAAATCATTTGAAATATTTTTGATAAAGAACAACCAGATAATTTGTTTTTTTTGGATAGTTCGGTTTGTAAATAGTATTTTAGAATATTTTATTATTTCAAAACTAAAAGCAATTAATATTTTAAAATATAGAAATTGTATTTTAAAAATTTATCCATTTAATTTTCAGTTTGGTTTAATTTCTCAATTCCAAAAACATAGAAATCGTTCAAATATTTAAGAAATTTGGTATCAATTTTTGGTATGGTTCGTTTTCTTGATTCCTGATAAATGTGTCAATAACCATTAAAACAATGAAAATGAAAAAAAAAAAACAATAGGAAAAAATTATATAATATGAGCATAATATTTAGTACTTATTTTTCTTTCTTGTACCTGAAAAAAAAAATTCATTATTATGTAATTCTTTAAAAATAAAAAAAAATGAAAATAAACATGTATAAAAATAGTCCTTAAGTGGTGTAAAATTTTAAGAATTGAAAATAAATTCACTATTTCTATTTGGGTTAGCATTTGAAAACTAATAAATCTTTATTAACTATCAAGAATTGCTTCTTTATAGGAAATTCTCAAAGAATGTGATGACCGCAAGGTGCTGTTTGACAATAGGCGCAATATCCCAAAAAGCAAGAAAGACAAGCAAGTCCAGGATCTTCTCAACTTCGTGGAGCAAATCTCAAAGAAGAACAATGGAAAACCATTTATGGCTGACTTATCACTTGAGCTAAGGGTGAAAAACATAGACTCTTCAACAAAACAAGATTCCACATTTAGTTGCTTTGTTTAAATAAAACTAATCTGAAGTTACATCTTCATATCCATTTCAGGAGAACGAGGCTACGTTAGAGGAAAAACAAAAGCAGATTCAAGCAATGAAGGGTCAGTCGAAACAAGAGATATCACAAGTTAAGAAGGAAATGGAGAAAACTTATAACGAAATGCTCGAAGGGATAAAAGAGAAGGTAATATATATATATATATATATAATGTTCACTTCATACATCAGTTATATAGAACGTTTACATATCATCACTATGTGCTGGGTTTTGTTGTCTCTGGTTAGATCGCTAACCAACTGAAGGAATCACTGAATGATGTGAAGGAGCAACTAGCTAAGGCACAAGTAGCGAGAGAAGAAGCCGAGAAAAAGATGTCTGAAATGCAGAAACTATCTTCTGATGAGATCAGGAGGCTGAGAGATCAACTCAACAACGCTGAGAGAGAAACCGCTAGATTGCGCAGACAGCAGCGTACACAAAAATGCTCTGTTCTTTAATCATATATAAATGCTATGCTCTACGATATCATATGAATCACTTAATCAAGATACCATAATGTATTTCATAAACAAACAATAAAACCATAGTATGTCTTCATTATTACACAAACACAAGTTTCCAACGAGTCTTGAAGGATTAATACCTTCGTTGTTTTTTGAATTACAATAACACCAAACATAGTTTATGTAGAGAGCTTCATAAAGCCATTAATTCAGCTTGTTTTTTTCTCTGTGCAAGAGATTATCCAAGATGAATTTTCTTGTCGGGATCAGAGTAAGAACATCCATGGCCAGCTCCAGAGCCAGAACCCGTAGTCATAATGCTATGAGCAAAGTAATTGCGAGAGGCTAAGACCTCGATCGCTGTCATCTCTGTACCACTAACCATTTGATGATGGTGCTGTTGAAACCTCTCCACTTCTGCTATCTGACAAACATTTTAATTAGCTATACTGAAGAATTTTCTAATGATGGATATATGATTTAATTGATGTGTTTATGGAATAAACAAACGCATTATATATTTAATTACCTTGGTTCGGAGATAGATACTCTCATTATCAAGCTCAATCTCCTGTATTACACCATATTCAAAGTTTTTTCACAAGAAATATTGGAGTGATCTTAATTAAAAAAAAACTTAAAGCAACCCTTTAATTTAAGATCTATTTACCCTTTTCTGTAGGTTCTCGATTTCAGCTAGAAGCAACTCATGCTATTTCTCGCAAGTACACAAAGCAGATTTAAAGAAAATAGTCAGGCTAACTGATATGATATATACACATAGACGCTTATAAGAGTCTTAGGAGATGTTGTAGCTACATACCTTCTTGGACCTGATTCTAGAGATGGCTTTCTCAAGGCGATTCTCAACCTGCTTTAGCTCCTTGACACTTAAGGCACTCAAAGAGTCTCCCATCAGATGCCTACAAAAAAAAAAAAATATATATATATATATATGTGTGTGTGTGTGTTACAGTCAATATAAATATATGTATAGTATATAAAGTAATTAATAACTATAAATGAGGGTAGAAAACCTGTTGGAATTTTGAATCGTTTGGATCTGTTGCCTCAGCTTTGCAGATTCTTGTTGATAGTACTGTAATTTAAACACCCATATCAGACTAAATATATACGCATATATTTGATGTTATAATGAAGTATAGCGAGATGGAGAAAAAAATAAAACCGCTGCATTAATCTCTTGGACAGAGTGAGTGCTGGTGTTATCAGAAGCCTTCTTGTACCTCTCAATGGTTGATCTTATGCTGTCACGGAAAAAAAACATCCAATTCACTCGGAACACTGAGTATATATACGTACACTGCGGTATTCTAATTCAGATGTCTAAAGATGCATTCGTATATAAAGGTTAATATATTGAAACATGAAAAATGCAAACGTAGGCGTAAATGCAAAAGAAACAATAAGATTGAAGTAACCATATGCTAAGTTAAATTTATATATAGTATTTGTATAGGCCATAGCATTGGGAAACAAACAATATAAGGAGACAACAGTGTTGTCCAAAGAAAATGGAGACAACAGAAATCGTCAATTATTATGTACTCTGAATAAAGTATAGAACAATATAATTAATTTAATTTGTATTCAAACCTATTGGGTTTTAACTGAAGGACGGAAGGCGGAGTTGAGATTGTCATATATATTAAAAAAAAGTTTTGGATATATAATAGGTGAAGTGACTTGTAGATTTTAAAAAAGAAATGGAAGATATAAGATGAGAAAGCCAAAAAAGGAAGGAAAAGACATGATCCGATTTGCTTAAGATGAAAGGGGAAAGAAGAGTACGAACTACAACACATCTCCTCGCTGCACAATTTTTTTAAGTTCCAAGAAAAAACTTTGACAAATCAAAGAAAATAAAAAGACTTGTTGACCAACACTGCAGCTGCAGGATAGCTAGCCTGAGTTTGATACTTGAACACATTGTACTATCTCTCTTCTCCTTTAAGATTTTCTCAAGATTTATATGTATATATGAAAATAGTGTATATATATATATAGTACTTGTGTACATATAAATACTTTTATAAGATATATGGGTGACTAAAAGTAGATATCATGAGACTCTTGAAGTTTAAATATCATTTGTACTTCTGCTATTTCGTTTAGGTTCATCTGTATAAGTCTAGATTTTATTAAATCTAATTGAAACCTTATTGTATAGCCTAAAAACCAAGTATCATGTCAACATTTCTATGTATTATTTCAATTGGGTTGCATCAATGATTCAAGACAGCACATAGAATTAAAATATACATACATTTTATTGGTCAAAAAAAAAATATACATACATAAAAAATGCAAATATCGTGAAATTACATCATTTACGTTTAGCAAAAAGCTTAACTAAAAATAGTCATATTCGTTTTTGTGGCTTGTAATTAACTATCTCACATTTATATACACAAAGCGATGACTTACTTGTTATTGGCGTACTCATAGAGACGGCCACGAGTTGAGAAGACGATGAGGGCAACCTCGGCATCACAGAGAACTGAAAGCTCGTAAGCCTTCTTCAGGAGTCCATTTCTTCTTTTGCAGAACGTCACTTGTCGATTTGTTGAATTCTCTATCCTCTTGATCTCTATCTTTCCTCTTCCCATCCTTCATTTTTATTCAAACCCAACAAGATTTATAAATAACTACCTATATATAAATTATAAATACACTAAAAGTTTCTCAATTTGGACATTATTGAATAGATAAAATACTGTTCAACAAACAAACAAATGATTGATATACTTCAAAAGAGTGTGAAATAATATTTATAATTTTAAAACTTGTAGGTAAACAAAAACCCTAAGCTAGGGTTTGAATTAATATAATTTAATACCTAACCAAACTCAGTTTTATGCGTTAAGTGAACAAAAGAATTTTCTTTTCGTCTCCCAACTTTCTTGGGAAAAGAAAATTAAGGATGTGGTGTGATTGATTTCAAGGACAGACAAACAAAATCAATTGGATTTGATGCGGATCTGATGTAGCTGAAACAACAGTTTATGAATTTGTTCAAATCTTTCACTATATATACATATAAACATTACCATGCTATGAAAACCCTTTAACAAGAAAAAAAATAACATTACCATGCTTGAGAATCATGTGTATACCATATGTTTCTATAAACTCATGATTATAATAGACATATATAGATCTATATATAATATTAACGCTTCATCAAAATATATTTTTTAATGGGAAGAAATGAGGAGGTAAATCTGACGAATTTAATTACATGACTTTTTGGAATCCAGATAAAATTTATTTTGACCCATCCCTTGTGCTATCTATATCTATAGATTGGGTCTCTCTCTCTCTCTTCAATAAACATCTGAAATGCTTCACGGACTCAAACGGCAAACAAACACATGTAATTTAACTTTAGATCTGCAAGATTTCCACACTTCAGAGAAAAGGGTTTACAAAATCATTGATCTCTAATCTGGGTGTATGACGAATTCTTAATATATATTTTTGTTTCAAGGAAAATTGGTAAGAACTTAACAAATAAAAATAGTAGAAATATGGAGAGAGAAAAGAAAACAAACTGCTACAAAAAAAATTGAGAAGGCACTGATGCACATGAAACTGAAGTTAGTACAGAAGGAAACATTATTACACATAAAGGAGAAAGAGAGAGAGACGGAGACAAAAATATGCTTAGTTTCAAGAAGGTGAAGAAAAAAAATCCAGCAGATTTGGAAGATATTCAGACCAAAACCCTTAACTTTAGCTGAAAGGAAAGGAAACAGAATCTTACAGAGATCTACATGCGAGAAACTTAAAATAAACATAACCTAAATTTAATTTTAATCTGATATGACAAAAACATTTTTTATGATCGATCTCTTATTTTATTTTTTTCCTTGGAAACGCATCTAACGAAGAAGAATTGATTTTTCTTTTAATTTTCCTAAATTTGAAATTTAGTTTGTGAACAGAGGCAAGGGCAAGAAACGACCCATCATGAAAGAATTATTATATAAGTTTGGAATCTGTAATATATAGAGAGATATGTATATATAAATGTAGAGTTTTTGAATGAAGAGATGTGTACAAAGATGGGAACTTGATGAGATCAAGAAGTGTTTTCCATTATGAGAAGTAGAAGTAAAGACATGACAGACAGACCTGAGAATTGCTTCACCCAACTCAATTCAGCTTTCGGAATACAAGACAACAGGGAAAAAAAAAAGGAAAGAAGAAAGTTTTGAGTTTTTTAGAATCCCAAAAACAAACCCAAATTCGTTTCTCTTCAAAAACCCTAAGCTGCCCACTCAATATGTCTATTTGTAGACGTTTCTTTTCTTTGCTCACCTTCCAACGTCCAGAGAGAGAGAGAGAGAGAGAGAGAGAGAGAGAGAGAGAGATTACAGATTCCAATGTATATGTGACTAGGAATGTCAAATTTTGGCCAGCTAATTGTCAAACTTGTAAATGGTTAGAAAATCAGAAAATCTTTAATAAAAAATTTAGATTGACAATTTACCCGAACTTGTTAGGAAAGTCGCATGTTTAAATTTTTTATCTTACAATTTGATAATTACTCTAGTACTAACTTCTTTTTTTTTTACTAAAGGCTTTACTCTAGCATTAACTTTCATTTGCATAGTTTTTACTCCTTCTGTTTCATTGTTTCATTGTTTCATTGAAAGTGTTACTTAGACACTTTTTACACATATTAAGAAAATGATTAAAATGTATTATGTTTTCATTAATTATATCTAATTAATCAATAACATTTTAGATAAATAAATTTATTTATTAGATCAATGCATTTTACAATTAATATTCAGCTGAAACTAAATAAAAATTGCATTAAAAATCTAAAATGACACCTTTTATGTAACAAGAAAAAAACTCTAAAGTGACACTCTTTAAGAAACAACTAGACTTTGATCCGCGCGCCTGCGCGGATGTATATTTTGAAAAATATGTTGATATTTGTTTTCATGTACTTATTAGGGTTTGACAAAATGAATCCGAGGAATATAGTACCAAACCCGAACATAAATTGATTAAATATTTGAATTATTCAAAATTTTGTTATTTAGAGAACTGAATCTGATCCGAACCGAAGTATTCGGGTACCCGAATTTATCTAAAAATAGATTTATATACTTATATATATTAATTATTTTTAGATTTAATGTATATAAAAAATCAAGAATGATACTTTTAAATTGGTTTAAATACTTGAAAATATATATAGATAGTCAAAAGTAAATATCTGAAATAGTTAAAGTATATTCAAATCACCAAAAAGACTTAAAATAATTATTGATTTCGTATCCAAAATTTTAAATCAAGCCAATTGATATGTTAAGCTTAGGTATTCTGACATATGTTATTCAAATTTATAGGTAATATATTATTTTATTTATAGATTTTGAGAAATTTAAAATAGATAATGATTTAAAATTTTAAAAATAATTTAAATGGGTTATCCAAACGCGAACCAAACCCGCAAAGATCCGAATCGAACTTAAACCCAAATTTAGAAACATCCTAATAGGACTGAAATCTTTGACCCCGAAAATATGAAACTCAAACCGATCAGAACCAAACCCGTATGGGTACCCGAAAGCCCATCCTTAGTCATTATTATATATCGTATATTGTCATCACATAATAAATCGTATTTTATACATACCATCATATAAGTAATCATATAATTAATAGTATTTTATATGTACCATCATATAAATAATTACATATATTATATTTTTAAAACTTAATATGAGATATAAAAACCATAATTTGAGTTGATATTTCAAATTGGGGTTTATATTATATTTTTCTTATATATTGACAACATTTTTTATAATGGTTATTGAAAAATAGTTTAGTAAAAATTCATTTTTGAATATATGTATTATTTTTAATCAATTTTTGATATAAATCAACTTTAAATTATTATTTTGATTTGAAATATGTGTATAAAGTTTAAATTTTGTTTTATGGTTAGTTTATAAAAAAAGTTTTAGGTAATTAGATTGACCCATTTTTCGTATATTTTAAAACTGGCCGAGATAGATAGTTTATTATAATATGATAGACTTTTGAGTTTTTTTAATAACATAAGCCCATTACTTTTTTTCATAATACTACCATCTTTGTTTCTAAACAATTTTTTTTTTTAAAAGACTACAATCCATGTTTCCAAACACTTCAAATTTTTTTAATAGTCCTATTCAAGTCTCCAAACACTCCAATTTTGTACTTGAGTTTTAATAATATAGATGGAGTAATTTTTAGACATGTCCTTTTCACATAAAACATCACTTGTTTAAAATTATTATAACTTACAATTTGATAATTACTCTAAAGTATTTACTTTCATTTGTATAGTTTTAATTTTGAGAGTCGTGGCATTTTCACTTAAAAAGATGTGAAACAAACAGAAATATTTATATTATTAAAACTGAAATACATTTTGGTATTGTTTGAAAACTTAGATAATATATTAAATGAAAGTTGTTTGGAAACAAGGATAACATATTAAATATTTTTTATTTACATATTTAGTCATTGTAGTTCTTTCTCATTTACAGATTATGTCGTTTGAAAACTTGGATAGCAGATTAAATGAAAATTGTTTGGAAACACAGATAGCAAATTAAATATTTTTTTTATTTACACATTTAGCTATTACATTTCTTTCTTATTTACAAATTTGCCACTTCACTTAAAATCATAAAATTAAATTTATTACAATGAATTGTTATTTCTTTTTGCTGAAAATAAAAACACAAACTGTAATATATATTATATATTAATCTGTTACAATACAACTTTCAAGAAAACTAAATATCATAAAATTAATAATAATTCATAAAAATCTACTGTAAAAATTAAATCATTTTAAATAAATAAACAAAAAAATCAATAGATTAATATATGAATATTACAATTACATCAAATTACATCAAGTTATAAAATTATAAATGTAATATTACGTACGCATAAAATTTTTTTATCAAACATCTATATTATAATATAATATATTCTACTCTAAATATATTTTACAAAACATAAAACTATAAATAGACATTTTATAAAATCAATGGTTTTGAATGCAAGTTAAATCCAACACCCGCGCGGGGGCGCGAATCAAGATCTAATTTATATTATTATAAACAGATTGGTGATTTTTAGGGCCTTAAGATAGTCCATAGCAAAAGTATTATAACTATAAGTTTATTAATAGTATTTTATTTTAATATTTGCAACAATAAAACTAAAAATAGCTTTCTTACCTTTAAATTATATGTGGTAAGCAAACGGTCTAAAATATACAGAGAATATTTCTATATCTGTAAAGCTGTCTACTTTCACAGCGGTTAATTAATATCTTTTGGATATTTTTTACTAGTGTAATTTTTCTGTTTAGATGATTACTAATCTCCACAGTGGTAAAACTCAATTATATGAAGGTAAGAAAACAATGAATTGTATTTTTTTCATAATGGACGAATCCTTATACTGAAACTTAATCTAATATTACATATTTAAGAACATCTACCATGGCCAAGGAAGAATTAACAGTGATTAATCTTTTGATAATTTGATATGATGATTCAAACCCTATCATAATCCATAAAATATGTACCGTTCATAGTTTATCACTGTACAACCACCCATTGATTAATTTTTTTTAGACACATATATGTAATTTGATTTATAATACTAACCTTAGAGACGTTCAACAAGAAATAATAATTTAACTTTAGCCTTCAATTTATTGTTTACAAACCTTCTTCATACACTTCATCAAAAAAAAACTTTCTCTATATACTTTTATCAAAAAAGAAAATCTTATTTTACAATCAGACATATATATACATAACATCCACGTAAATGTACGCATGCATCACTCGTTAATGAAAGTGAGAACATACACATAATATTAATTTATTATATGGCACGCAAAGTATACCATCAAGATTTAAAAGATTCCTTTGGAGGATAATTAAAGAGAAAGGCAACTTACAAAAAAAAATATTAAAGAGAAAGGTGAATTTGCAGAGCTTAATTTAGGGTTTGAAAGTGACAGGCGCAAATTGTATTATTGCAGAAGAGCGAGAGCGAGAGAGAGAGAGAGAGAGAGAGAGAGAGAGAGAGAGAGAGAGAGAGAGAGAGACGTTAACGTTGTGAATCTTGTGATGCATCTCGTCATTCATTTGCCCTAGTTTCCGTTTTCTCTCTCTCACCTTATTAAGTAATTTTGTCTTTACTTTCCTTCTTAATCACACCAAACTCCAAACCCTTAATATATCACCAAGTTAACTATTTAAGCCATTCGGTAGGTTTGTGTTGGCCTGAGAGTTTGTTTTCGGTTTAGTTTCTGTTCGGATATTTTGATTCTTTTTTTGGTTTTTTGATTCTACATGTTTAGAAACCATTCCAGTATACACACTTTGATTTGGTTGCTGTTTTCTAAATTTTATTTTTCGGACAGCAAGGTTAAGAACCGATCAATACCCAAAATTTGGTTCCGGTTTTTTTAAATAATTTCAGATATTATGAGTAAAAATATCGGATAACTCATGTTTTCATGTTAAATATCCAGTCATTCAGGTTGTTCGAATAAAAATATCATACAAATCTAATAACTTTAAAAATAAACTTATTCGGATGATTCAGGGTTTATAAATTGTACTCTTAAAATATTTGGTTATATAGAGAATAATTATAATTAATATATAATCTGTATTTTAAAAACCGAGTTCCCATTCGGTTCTCGTCTTGATTCCGGGTTGGTTTCAGTTTTATTGATTCCAAAGATATAGGATCCGTTCATATATTTATGAAATTTATTTCGGTTTTAATTTTTTTTTGGTTCTATACGGTTCACTTCCTCGGTTCCAGATAAATATGCCCAGCCCTATGCTTAGACATTCGCTTGTTCATGTCGGATTTGGGTCGGTTTTCTTTGCGTCTGGATCCTTCGGAACTTAGATATTTAGACTATATAGGTATTTATAATTTTGTTGGTTCAAGTTTGGTCGCTTCCAACCAGATCCGGATCAGTCTGGGTCACAAAACTAAATACATGTAAGAATTGGTAAATTTTGGTTATGTATCAGGTACATGAGTGTATTCGAAAACCCAAATATATCCAAAACTCAAAAAATCAAAAATATTTGAATATCTGGAAATACACAAAGTAACTGAAAAATAAAACATATTTCTAAAATCCAAAATTTTCTTGAAACCCAAAAATATATCTTAAAAAATGAACTAGAAACTTATAAAAATATGAAATACTTAAATATACCCAATAATACCTACAGTACTACATAAAATTTAGTGTAACTCCGATATCCTATTGACTTTTTGAACAAGACCTGAACCCGAACAGCCCGCGGGTCCAACAAAAAACACAACAGTTTTTTAGCATAGATTTGGATCCGAACCGAACTTATATTTTTGGGTCGATTCAATCATATTTTTGGGTCGGATTAAAATGCCTAAGCCTATCATTCATTATTGTTAAATTATGTTTTGGAATATGGTGTTTAGGATGTCAGAAAGGCTCTTTCAAGGCAGATTATAAATCAATTAAAGAGTTACAAAAAGTTTTAGCGATTATATATATGGACTAATAGGATTTATAAGTTTTTAAGGCACGGAAGAAATTACGTACGGTCACTGCAATGCTCCTTGTCATTATCAGACGATTAATATACTATAATCAATTTCATAAGAACACGCGACTACGGTACACAAGAGTAATAATGTCGATGATTTCCTCTACTATTATTTAGAACTTTTTTTGGTGCAAATATTATTTAGAGCTTCAATATATCGATTATTATCAACTCTAGTCGTACCCATTAAAGATTTTTTTTTCCCAATAAAAAATTATTTTAGCTACGTTGAATTTACATTGTTTTTTTTCTCGTTTTAAATTTTATGGATCCCTATAAAGTTATTGCTTTTCTTGTAATTATGCTCAGACCACTTGGGTGTATTAATGAAGAGTTAAGAACATGTCAAAGCTGTGCTCGAACCTTCTGTGGAAACACGTTTTCATAAAGTTAACACCACTGGTCGGGCCTAAATATAGCAACCCAATAATACATAAATACTTTTTCACAAAAGAATATATTTACAATACTTTTGTGTAGCAACCTCATCAAATTGGAGTTTTAGCACACGAAAAGAGAAAATTATAAATTATAAAACCTAAAATCTAAACAATATGATCTAGAAACTAAACCTTGCATCCTGTTAATCTCTACAACCTAAACTCAACACAAAAATATTAGATCATCTGAGGCAAATTAGATCTGTTTGGAAATTCATTTGCCAAAAATAAAATACTTAACAAGAGAAAAAAGAAGCAAAAAGCTAATAACAAATTGTGTTGTTACAACCTATTGACGAGGATATTTTTTTTTGTTCGGAATCCAAACACATCAAAGTCGCTCACTGTCCGTCCACTTTGCAGTTTCTTTTTGTCTATTGCTAACATATATTTCTGTTCCAACATTGATCGATGTTCACACTTGCGTTTCTGGTTTGGTTCCTATAATCAAAATACTGAATATGCAATGCATTGACCGGCGTGGTATAATAATTCTACAACTCCTGCCAAGATCCATTTTTCATGTGGCTTATGCAGAAGCAGATGTTGTCATATGTGAGAAGGGCTCGACTTACAGGTGAACTTCATTGGAAAAATTGGAACCATTTGGTAAAGCTTGATGGGTAAAGAAAATGAATACATAAAATGTTTCTTTAAGAATTACAAACAGAGAACCAACCCCATATGCAACAGAGTTTCTCAATGCAAAGTGGGAAAAACAAAAATCCATACAATAGAAACAATTTTGGACCACCTCTTCACTTTGAGAAAGAAAGAAAAAAGGCTCAATTGAATCCGTACATGTCAAAAGTCTTGTCCTCGGGTGGTCTCGGGTTGTTGTTGGCACCTTCAGGCACTCTAAAGCTCTCCATCGGTGGAGGAGCTGTAGCGGGAGATGGGGCCCAGTGTGGAGGAGGAACAGAGAAGTTAGAACCAGAAGCCTCTTGATGCAAGACAACAACATTAGGATTTGCTTGTGGTGAGTTCCCTGTGGTTCTTCGGTTTGAGTTATTTGCAGAGGAGGCCAGAGACGGTGTGTATGATTGTTGTTGCTGATTCTTCATTGGTGATTTGGGCCGCAGAGATTCGATATCAGGAGTTGTCACAACTAGATGCGGTGCGTCTGGAGGCGGATTCCTTCCTCCTCCCCCTTGCCACACTTTACCATCCTTGTCCGCAAAGTTCCTCACAAAAGCCTAAATAAAAACACGCATTATCACCAAAACCGGTCAAACAGATCTTCACACTTCTTGTCAGAAATAGATAGATGTCTGCAGAGTGAACATAAAGAGTTTTTTTTTACTTGTGATTCGAAGTTTGAGGAAGAAAGGCCTTTTCCAACAGTAAGCCAGCCAGCTCGAATATTGTGATCTTCGCCAAAAAGCTCAAGCCTTCGGCGACCAAGTGCAAAATGCTCTATTATCCTATACATATCTTCAGGCTTTTGAGTCGAACCTGCAACTTTGAAGCGCAGAAAGGAGCAATTAAGCAAAATGGCTTGCAACAAAGCAGCGATTCATATTCATTAACTTTTACCAAAACAATCTTATTTTATACTTTCATTCAACTGAAGTTGTGACATGTTGGACAAACTTATCAACAGGCCCACTTAATAAGAAACTTGAAGCTGGAAGCAAGCACATTTTTTACTAACCGTAGGGAGGCTCTTCAGCAATAATCACATCAGTGTCAATGTTAGCATGGATAATATGTCCATCAGTGCTACGTCGAACAGTACCCTTTATCCCCATCAAGCAGTGCTCCTTTACAAAGAGAGAAAAAATAATAATAAGCAAAAGATGAATCAAACAAAAATGCAATGGTAGGCCATAACAGACCTTGGAGCGCTGAAACACAGTACGCGAATCGTGGCGCAATGTTGGTGCTGCACTACTTTTGTTGGTCTTCACCCAGCAAATGTCTTCGCACCTTCTGAAACCCCACTGTAACACCCAAACAAGCAAACAAACAAAAATATATATAGATATATATTAGATGCAGCGAATACTACTTATCAAGACTAACAAATGAAAGGAGCAAACCTTCTTCAGGCATTGGCGCCCTTGCTCTAGCCCAACACCATCACCAACCCAAAGGAAGACAAAGGAGGGAGTGTCAGCTATTGCCTACAGATACATGGAATATTTTTGCTTTTGTTATACACCGTCATAACATATATAGAGCCACAAGGTCTACTCACAAGCCAATATATATATATATATATATATATATGTTAAAAGTACCACATCTACGTCTAACAGATGATACTGCTACCCAATATTAAGTAAAACGGTAAGAAAATAATAACACCAGCCAAAAAAAAACTTAACGCTGTAGAGAATATGTATCCTAATCCTAAACCACCTATGAGCATTTAAAAGAGTAAATAGTTACCTCAATCTTAAGATTGATGATGTCCTCAAATGACCAATACTCCATAGTATCAGAAACACCGGGAGCTCTATGGACATATTCCTCCCACGGTGGATCGACAAGAATAACATCAAACTTTGTTCCAAACAGCTCGGGAGATAACTCAAGTTCATGCAAGTCGCCTTTCAAATACATTGGTGCAGAGGCGGAATTAGATACAATCTCGTCTTTCTTCTGAATGAGCTCCCTAAGCTTGGGATAGTCTTCCACATTGGTAAGCTCCAGCTCTCGGATGAAATTCTGGGGACGCATTCCAGTATCCACAAAGTTCTGGGAATAGTCATTTTGCTCTCCTCTTGAAGGAGCTTTCCCAGGAGGTCCACCACCTCGAGGAGGAGGAACCCATCCCCCTGCACTCTTATCAGAAGAAGGCATCCCACGTCCCATTGGTCCAGGAACATTGAATGTAGACCCGGAGAAGTTGGGAGGGCCTCCTCCTCCTCTTTCAGAACCTGGTGGGTTAAAGAACATGTTGGGGTTTTGCGGAGTGCCAATCGAAGGAAATCTCGGGCCTGATGGTCCAGGAGGAAGCGGTGAGAGAACAGGGTTAACAGGTAACATATTGCCATCGACTCCTCGGGCACCAGGCCAGACAAGAGCTGGGGGAAATGGAGGCATGAAAACAGGAGCGCCGGGAATCGGAGACATGCCAGGGGTAAGAGAGTGAATGGGACTAGGTGGTGGCATTCCAAGGTTCGCAAACGGCGGCCCCATGATAGGCAATTGAATAGCACCTTGTTGGTTATCTCTGCCGCCGCCGCCGCCACCTCTTCCTCTTCCACCCCTTGCGGGTCTGTTCCCTTTCATGCCGCCTTGTGGAGTCTGCGGACCTCCTCGGTTAGGCGTTGTTTGCATGAAATTGGTCCGACCAGGTGTTGCACCTCTCTGGTTTCTTGCTTTAGCTCCTGAGTAATCAGAGCTAGCTTCACCAGCTTCGTCTCTCGAATCCTCACCATAAGTTTTGTTTTCTTGGTTGTAACCCCAATCTTCATCAGGCTTCTTGGGAGGTTGCTGAGCAAAGTTCATTACCCCATCAAGCGGTTTGGTTTGAATCTCAATCACATCATAATTCTCGTTTGAAACGCCGCCACTTGACAAAGCTTTAACAGCCTCACCCCTGTTTCCATCTTTCCTACCACCCAAACGACCATGTGACCTCTCGCCTTCACTCCTTTCACGTCCTTGCCTTGGATACTCCCGTTCCCTGCCACGATCATAATGCAAGTCCCCATCTTTCTGATCTTTATCACTGCTACTAGAATGTCTTCTCTTCCAACCTTCTTGATCCCTGTCTCTATCTCTATCAGACCATCCCTCGTCTCTTCCTCTGGATCGGCTATATTTGTCCTTGTCATAGTCTGCCTCTGAGTGTTCTGATTCTTGATGACGCCTTCCACTTCTGTCTGGTGTCTTAGACCTGCTAGACCGACCAACTTCCCCTTTCTTAAGAGGACTATCCCTATCATCTTCTTTAATGCCACGTGTCTTACCCTTCTCCTCTCTGCTACTCGATTTCATACTTCTCTCTGACTTTCTACCATCACCACATTCATTACCGACAGAATCAGAAACCTTACTGCTTTTGTTGTGATCCCCTCTTTCGCTGTCGGGAGCGGCAGCAGCAGCTTCGTCCCATCTCCTCCTCTTGCTCGAATCAGAAGAAGAGCCGTGAGTCCGATCCCGACCACCGCTTTCTCTTTTGTCGGAACTCTTGGAATCGCGATCGTGATAATCATCAAGAGCCTTGTTGTCTTCCTTGATTTTACTTCGGGAACTCTCAAGTTCCGATGCTTTTGCACTCAATCTTCTCTTCTCGCTTCTCTCTCCACCTTCCTGCTCTCCGTCTTCATACCAAGTACTCAGCTTTTCTAACGAACTCTCTTCTGATTTCTTCTTCATTTGCCCTCTCTCTCTCTCCCTCTTTCTACAGTTAGGGTTTGTATATTAACGCCGATCAAATCGACGAGACGGTCATACCATCCAAACACCAAATCAATGGGCCTCTTTGGGCTTCTGGGCTACATCTATTATATTTACGTTTTATTCTTTTACTAATTCAGCTTTTTATTGTCAACCTGAAATCAAAGTTTTTTTTCCTTTAATTTTAACTTTTTATTGTCAACCTGAAATCCAGAATTACAGCTTCAGTTACAAGTTTGATTCAATCAATTTATTTTAATTCCAATAGGGCTTGACTAGCTTCGCATGCCCACAATACCAACACGTTCCACTATCTGAATAGCAACCACCGTTTTTACAATGATGTCTTGGTCCAAATTAATGACCTAATTCTTTCTTGCACTTAATTCACAGACACTCCATGCTGGAGACACGGAGAGGAGCCGAGATATAGGAACTGAAGAAGTCATAACCATTCGTGAAATGGCCCGAACACATTGCACCGGTACGAGAGACATAATTAACAAGGATATAGCAACTTCAAGCGATGTCGAGACCCCTGCCATAGGCGACATAACCTCAACGTGTCACCTAAATTGCAGACGCCACGCCAAAGAAAGAAAACCACTACATGGTATCTTGAACCAGTGCACAGACCGACAGTATCCACCGCCACCTCTTCTGATCAAAAGCAGACCTACCACCATCGCAAGATACAAAGCGTCGCTGAGAATGCAAGCTTTACGCACCACTCCACACAGAGGAAGAAGATCCATGGAATACATCAACACATCGAACACCAAGGAGAGAGACGTACAAGAACAACAGGCACCTCCATTGATGAAAGGATCCAAACATATCTACAAAATGAAACGCAAACCCATTGGAGCCCTCACCCAATAATTAACTTTTCTTGCCTCAGATGTTCACCGCCTCACTGAATCTGAAAAAGGCAGCCATCCACCACAAAGCTAGTCCTCCCCGGAGAAAAACCAGAATAACCTACAGCGGAGATGTAACGGCCCGGTTCCTGGCCCATAAATTTCTTTAGGAATATGGGCTTCTCTACGGCCCATTTGGCAAAGACCTAGGGTTTTCCCTTCCTCTTTCCTATAAAAAGGAGATGCAGCCTCCCTTTTTGCCTCACTGAGAAACTGAAGCGAAGCTCTGCAGAGAATTCCCGGAGACCAGAAACCCTAGCCGTCGAGCTCTCTCCCCTTCTCTCTTGCGCCGCCTCTCTCTCTCTTCTCTCTCTCCCCTCGCCGTCACCCTCTCTCTCTCCTCGCCGTCGCACGCTCTCTCTCTCTCTCTCACTCTCGCCGGCGCCGTGTGGTGGTGGTGACCAGATCTTAACCTTCTCAAATCCTTGTTTCCAGATCCAGATCCAGATCTAGACTAAGGTGGAGTGTCTCGAACCCAACTTTCTCTCATGATTCTGTATACTCCTTTATGTTGGAGTTAGGTTGTTTAGACCCTGTTTGAGAGTTAGGTTGATAGAACATGATAATTGCTAGGATGGTAGATGAATGGATCATGATGCATAAGAACCCTCATACTGATAAATGGGACTTGATGAACTGAATTGAGTTGTGGTAGTGATGAATGATTGGTGAATGATGCTTGTATGTTTGGACGTGTAGTCCCATGTGTTGTTGTGTTTAAAGCTAGGGTGCTAGAGAGAAATGAATGCTAAGTTATATAGATGAGAATTGATTGTTAATGTTATTGTAAGAAGAACTTGAGTGCGATGTGTATTGTGTGTGACACCGATAACGGGTGGCGTCTAGTGAATGAGTCCAAGTACAAGTCTAAATAAAAAGGGAAAGTAAATGAAAATGAGAAGGGATAAGTGAAAGTGATAAGGATGTGAAAGGATAAGTGAAAGTATACAAGGATAATGTTAAGGTTAAGCATGGGTGGGAAAGCATATAGAGTCTAAGGAAAGTATGTGTGGCAGTAGTTCACGCTAGGTATCCATAGGAGATGTGGCCAATCCACAAGAATATGGAAGCACCCATAGGAGATGTGGCCAATCCACAAGAATATGGGGAAGAAGCCTAGTTGGGGCTACCCACTGATGATAAGGACGTATTGATGATAAGGACGTGCATTGTAGGGTCTTTAGCTCATGGTCGGGTAACGGGGAGTTAAAGGTGTCATAGGATCGAGTCGGATTGGTAAGTTGAGTCGGTTAAGTCTAGGGTTTGACGTGTGTGGCAATGAGTGAGATCATTGTATTGATTGATCACTAGGTTGTTAAAAATTTATGGAATTGAATGTGGAAATTACAGATGACGATAAGAAATGATAAAATGCATTAACTGAATGTAGTGGCTAGTCAGTCCTAGTTCCCGCATAGAGTAGTATAGAGTGTCATGCGGACAGGCTGGTCTAGAGCCACTTCACTGAGTAACTTGTTGCTCACTCCTCCATTTCCATTTTTCCTGTGCGCAGGACTGTAAGTAGAAGTATATGGATGTGGGTGTGACGGTATTTCAAAGAAGGTTATGCGCTCGTCTCTCGGGACCAGTAACGGGACACGTAGGGTTGTCTAAATGAGTAGACACGTGTCCATAACGCCCCTTCGATAACCCCGGTCGGACGCCGGGGGATCGGGCTGTTACAATTGGTATCAGAGCGGGTTAAGATCCCTTAGTTCTGTCCTAAGGGATCAGCATTTATGATGTTTTCAAAAAAAAAAAAAAAAAAAATTTGGTTTTGATTATTACTAAGTATTTTTGGATTGTGAAAAGATTATTTGAAAACCCCACTATATCCATACTTCTATTATGGTTCTGATTGAAATTTTATTGCAGGATGTTTTCGCTTGACCATTATGAGTGGAGGATGCCGCGTATGCACTACGGACGGAGGAACACCAGGGAGTATGCCCAAAGGCGTCACCGTGACGTGGAGGGTAATTTGGTACTACCCATGTTTCCGGATCCTGAAGAGCAGTACAGGGAGTTTCCATTCAGGTACCCGCACGAGCAGACTGTGAGGCGTAAAGTGTTGATGCCACATTTCCAGAGGATGGCTATGGAGGAACGCCTACTGCAGGGCAATGCGAGGTTCCAGCTTGCAACCGAAGAGGGGCCCCCGAGGAAGCGTGGCCGCCCATGCAAGCCGCCAAGTGCAGCGGGGGGACCCCCAAGGGTGTTCACCGGGAAGTGCCAGTGTGGAGTGCTGATCAAGAATGCTCAAGAGGACCGATCAGTCGCGAGATACACCAAGGACTTCATCAACCAAGCTAAGCTGTGCAAGCCAAAGAATGCCGAGACGTGGTGCGTATGGTATAAGAACAGGCTTCGCAAGGAAATCCAGGCGCAATTGAGGGGTGTTTTGGAGCCTCTGGAGTTTGCGCTAGTGAGGCGGATGGCAGGTTTCGCCAATGTGGCCGCTCTCTCGAGCATGGAAGGAGGAAACCCGGGTAGGGACGTCGAAGGCCATGAGGTGCCGGTCGGGGAACTCGCTAAGGGAAAACGGGGACGTCCGCGAAAACCTCGTACAGTGACATGTGATTGTGACGTACTGGTCTAGATGGTTCAGAAGCCACGCAAGGTGAGAGATTACCTGGAGGAGTTCTTGGATACGGCCAAGAGGTGCCAACCGAAGCCAGCCGAAGAGTGGTGTCATCTGTTTAGGGCTGGGCTACGTGGAGATATTCGTGAAGAGCTCGTGGGAGTTCTGGAGCCTCTGGAATTTGCACTGGTGAGAAGAATGGCCAACCAAGCGCTGCACGCGGAGGAGTGGTTGGCGGAAGGCGAGGCGGAGGCCGAGTATGATCGCGTCGTAGAGGGCGATGAAGACATTGGATCCGAGACCCGCTGTCCCTCGCCATGTCAATGTGGCTAGACGAAATCCTAGGGACGATTCGTAGGAGTAGGACACGTGTTTCGCTATTGGTTTTATTTCATTTATTGGTTATTGGAGTTGGTGTTCTTTCCATTATTTACGGCATTCTGTGTTTGTGCAGATGCGCTGAGTTTCTTTTACAAACTATTGTAGTCCTACTCCTTTTATTTATCTATGACATTCCTTCGTTGGTTTTAAAGATTCCAGTAGAGTCATCATGCCTTGTATGCCTCCCTTGATTGTTGTGTGAATGTGTGAATCCATTTCGGTAACGAACGATTAATCTGAAAGATGTGGGCTTTGGAATTCGGGGACGAATTCCGATTAACGGGGGAGGATTGTAACGGCCCGGTTCCTGGCCCATAAATTTCTTTAGGAATATGAGCTTCTCTATGGCCCATTTGGCAAAGACCTAGGGTTTTCCCTTCCTCTTTCCTATAAAAAGGAGATGCAGCCTCCCTTTTTGCCTCACTGAGAAACTGAAGCGAAGCTCTGCAGAGAATTCCCGGAGACCAGAAACCCTAGCCGTCGAGCTCTCTGCCCTTCTCTCTTGCGCCGCCTCTCTCTCTCTTCTCTCTCTTCTCTCTCTCCCCTCGCCGTCATCCTCTCTCTCTCCTCGACGTCGCACGCTCTCTCTCTCTCTCACTCTCGCCGGCGCCGTGTGGTGGTGGTGACCAGATCTCAACCTTCTCAAATCCTTGTTTCCAGATCCAGATCCAGATCCAGATCTAGACTAAGGTGGAATCTCGAACCCAACTTTCTCTCATGATTCTGTATACTCCTTTATGTTGGAGTTAGGTTGTTTAGATCCTGTTTGAGAGTTAGGTTGATAGAACATGATAATTGCTAGGATGGTAGATGAATGGATCATGATGCATAAGAACCCTCATTCTGATAAATGGGACTTGATGAACTGAATTGAGTTGTGGTAGTGATGAATGATTGGTGAATGATGCTTGTATGTTTGGACGTGTAGTCCCATGTGTTGTTGTGTTTAAAGCTAGGGTGCTAGAGAGAAATGAATGCTAAGTTATATAGATGAGAATTGATTGTTAATGTTATTGTAAGAAGAACTTGAGTGCGATGTGTATTGTGTGTGACACCGATAACGGGTGGCGTCTAGTGAATGAGTCCAAGTACAAGTCTAAATAAAAAGAGAAAGTAAATGAAAATGAGAAGGGATAAGTGAAAGTGATAAGGATGTGAAAGGATAAGTGAAAGTATACAAGGATAATGTTAAGGTTAAGCATGGGTGGGAAAGCATATAAAGTCTAAGGAAAGTATGTGTGGCAGTAGTTCACGCTAGGTATCCATAGGAGATGTGGCCAATCCACAAGAATATGGAATCACCCATAGGAGATGTGGCCAATCCACAAGAATATGGGGAAGAAGCCTAGTTGGGGCTACCCACTGATGATAATGACATATTGATGATAAGGACGTGCATTGTAGGGTCTTTAGCTCATGGTCGGGTAACGGGGAGTTAAAGGTGTCATAGGATCGAGTCAGATTGGTAAGTTGAGTCGGTTAAGTCTAGGGTTTGACGTGTGTGGCAATGAGTGAGATCATTGTATTGATTGATCACTAGGTTGTTAGAAATTTATGGAATTGAATGTGGAAATTACAGATGACGATAAGAAATGATAAAATGCATTAACTGATTGTAGTGGCTAGTCAGTCCTAGTTCCCGCATAGAGTAGTATAGAGTGTCATGCGGGCAGGCTGGTCTAGAGCCACTTCACTGAGTAACTTGTTGCTCACTCCTCCATTTCCATTTTTCCTGTGCGCAGGACTGTAAGTAGAAGTATATGGATGTGGGTGTGACGGTATTTCAAAGAAGGTTATGCGCTCGTCTCTCGGGACCAGTAACGGGACACGTAGGGTTGTCTAAATGAGTAGACACGTGTCCATAACGCCCCTTCGATAACCCCGGTCGGACGCCGGGGGATCGGGCTGTTACAGGAGACACTTTCACAGAACCACGCATCTCAAAGACAAAGGGAAAAAAGGCAAAACGAAGCAAAATGAAAGAGGGTGGGGAAAGGAGAGTACCTCTTGCGACCATGGGCGCAACCACTGGTCGCCGGAAAAAAAAACGTAGCAAAGATTAATGTGGAGTCTTGAAAACAGCAGTTGGAGGTTTTCCACGTTTAATTTTGTAATTACCTAAGGTTATCAGAGTTTGGGTTTTGTAGTATATATATATATTTATTAATATAGTTTTCAATGATATGTTTTCGGTTTGAGATTCTCATGTCTCCCTTTTTCATCCTTGCTCTAAATTATTGATTTCCATTATTAATATTTAAATAACAAAAATGAATAAGAGTAAATAATAAAAATGAATAATGGTATAGTTATTAATTTAGACTCTATTTTGAAAGGTTATTTTGGAAATAAAATTTCAGTATAGTTCTTGAAGAATTAAGAACACAATAAATATTAATAACTGATCTCAGTAGTTATCGAGTCCAAGAAACTAGAGTATCTGCATCGTGTGTTCAGAATTATGGTAGATGTGAGTTGGACAGTTGGTATGGGCCTCGTAAATTTCAATGTATGGTAGTAAGAAATGCTTATTTTAAAATTAAGATCTCGAATTCGACTAGGAAAAACTTGTTTTGTCTTTTTTTAAAAAAATTATTAAAAAAATATATTATCTTCCTCCATTTTTTATTTGATTTTTGTACTCCTTAAGCTATTTTTATGGTTACCAGAAACTGTTTTCCCTTAAATCATCAAAATTGTGAGTGTTGTTTATGTCTCACTTAGATATACAGAGAAAAGATGCCAAAAAAAAAAGATATACAGAGAAACCTCTATAAATTAATAATGTTGGGACTATACCAAAACTATAACTTTTTTTATTAATTTATCGATATACTAATTGAACCAAAAAATCAATTTGGGACTATAAAATTATATTATTTTTAGTGTATATTAATTTATAGAGTATTAATTTAAAGAGGTTATACTGTATATGTCACAAGCACCAATTTTAAACATTCAGAATTCAAACACGCGATGGCTTCAAACAGCTGTGTGCTCATAGTGCGCCCGATTCCAAGCGATTACAAGCAATTCCGCAGCAAATGAACATAATCCTCGGATGGATGTCGTCAATGCAGGGAACATAGGATGAGAATCTGCAGCCCTTTGTAGTTCACCAAAACCTCCGAAGTTGCGACAACATCTTTACCACTGGATCCAGGAACGGGCTTCGATCTAGGAGATGAAACTCTAGCACTCCTAGGGATTTGGTCACCAGCGGAAGGAAGGAGCACAAGAGAAAAATCGTCGTCATTTAACGAACCATTGGGGGTCATTACGGACAAACAGCTTAGGGGTAAAAATATTTTCTAAAATCTCTTCAATCAAAGATGCCATCAAAATAAAAACAAAGGAAGCAAATAAAAGATCAGACGATCGAATCAAGATCACAAAAGAGTAAAGGCATAGATGAAGAATGAGAAATGAACTACGTGATAAGGAAAAATTAGAGAAAATAACAAAAATTGTGAAAAGAAGTGGGAAATCTTATATATTAATAACAGAAGTCACAACCTTGATTCATGTGTGATTTTTTTAAAAATGGACCCTCACTAGAAATCAGTTATCATTCATTTTTTACTAATAATATGGCTTAATAATATATCACTCATAATAACATCGACTCCTACAAAACCAGATTGGTTAACAGACCGATATTTGATTCCTTATTAAATGTAAAATAAATTTAGTCACTTATGATTATCAAACCAGTCTGTAGACCAATACATTATCCTATTGTTCTAATTCTTAACATGCAATAGAAACCATTAACCAACCGGTCCTTGTACTAACACATTATAGGATCAACATTTATATCATAAAACCAGAGTTTCATTATGTTTTAGTCACTTACACATTATGATCAAGTGATGATCCACCTCTATTATTAGAAGCATTTCACCTGAAAAGAAGCATCAAACCGGTCGGTTTTAGTTCATGATCACGTATATATATGATCACATATAATTATGTAACACATAAACACATATCTTCAAAACTAATGATCACGTATCCTTGGTTTAAAATGGTGAGCGCCTCCGTCGCCATGGCGCTAGGCGACCCCTTGTGATGACCTCATCGCCTCAACACCACTTGGCCAGGCGAGTTACATAAAGCGATCACTTTTCCTCGCTTTCCCTGGCTTTTATGATTTTCCTAAAGCGCTCTTGCGACGCTTTGTTGTCAGTAGACAAAACCAGTTGGTTTCTTTGAAACTAGTATAGAAGTTGGTTTGATTTAAACTGGTTTAGTAAGAATATTTGACGTTGACAAGAGTTTATCGTCAAACCATACGTAAGGTTTATATGCAAACCCTCATTCTCTTCCACTAAAGATTTAGAGAACGAAGAAAATGATTCGAAATCTGAGTATTAAAGCTTTAGGAATTGGTGTTTTGATTTGTTTTTTGAGGGCTGCCGATCTATTTCCCCACCAGAACTATGGTGTCGCACTATTTCTCCATCAAACTATTGCCTCCCACCAAACGAAAGTTAAATATCTATATACCCACCATATCAAAGTTAAATATCTCTTTCCCCACCCGACCAATTTCGATGGTTAAATGTCGAAACCCCAGTACCAAACCATCAAACCTCCGTTAGTAAACCGAAGGAAAACCCAAATATTGCTAAACCGGACCTATATCTCGGTGAATCCCCGACACAACGGTCAAAAATCCCAAATCTAAAAAATCCCAAATTGGTAAGAACCCTAGAAAAAACTGTAGAATGTGAATCTCAGAGTTCTTCTTCTTCTTTTCTTATTGTCGAGTGCTTATTGCTTTTTGTTCTTAATCTCTTCTCACTTTGTGTTAATTTTCAGATCTAAAGCCATGAGTAACGTGTCTGGAGCTTCTAGTGGTTCGTCAAGTGGACGTTCTGGAGGCAGAGTGTTTGGTGGTTATACAAATCGAATTTGTAATTATATATATATATTGAAAACGTTTTTTGTATATAAAATCTATTTTTTGCATTTTAAATTCATTTATATATTTATTAAACATTTTTAAAATCTATAAAACTTTTTTTAAGATTAAAAATCATATATATAATATTTAAAATCATTTTTTTGTGGTTATAAAACGTTTTATGTATTTTATATATAAAATATAAATTTCTATATTTATTAAACATTTTTAATATTATGAAAACTATTTTTTGTAATTATTTAACATTTTAAATATTTTTAAAACTATTTTTTGTAATTATTAACTGTTTTTGTGATTTATTTAAACTATTTTTTTAATTTTTATACTATTTTATATTTATTAAAACTAATTTTGTATTTATAAAACATTTTTTTTATTATAAACACTATTTTATTATTTTTGTATTTATAAAAACTATTTTGTATTTATAAAAAGATGATTTCATATTTATAAAAATATTTATATTTATTAAAACTAATTTTGTATTTATAAAACATTTTTTTGATTTATAAACACTATTTTATTATTTTTTGTATTTATAAAAACTATTTTGTATTTATAAAAAGATGATTTCATATTTATAAAAATATTTATATTTATTATAACTAATTTTGTATTTATAAAACATTTTTTTATTTATAAAAACTATTTTAGTTTTTTTTGTATTTATAAAAACTATTTTGTATTTATAAAAAGATGATTTCATATTTATAAAATATTTATATTTATTATAACTAATTTTGTATTTATAAAACATTTTTTTATTTATAAAAACTATTTTATTTTTTTTGTATTTTAAATATATTTTCTATTTCAATTTTAGTTTTATATTTTCGAATTTCAATTTAAAAAAATAAATTTATATTTTTTTTTTTAATTTTGGAAATATTCCGAGGAAGTGTATCCCTCGGGATATTCCGACAACTTCTTCCTCGGAATATTCCGAGGAAATTCCGACGAACTTGTGGTCCTCGGAATTTCCTCGGAAATTCGTTTCCTCGGAATTCCGTCGGAAATTTCCGAGGAATTTCCGAGGAAAAATGAAATTCCGAGGAGTTATTTCCGAGGACTTTTTTCGTCGGTATGTCGTCGGAATAGCGTTATTCCGACGACATACCGACGATATTTTCCCTCAGTATGTCGCTGTTTTCTTGTAGTGTGTGCCGAGACTTTGTCATTGTGGGGTTCAAATAATGGAATTGGTTTCTAAATCCAGCAACAATCCGTACCGGCGTTACTATCATTGCGGATATGCTGTATCTAAGAAGGTAATTTGATTAATCCTTGCTTCTTCTTCATTGTGTTAGTTAATGTTTTCTTTTCATAATTTTTTGTCTAAATAATGCACAGCTCTCGAATGACAACCACACTTTCAAGTGGGTCGATGAGGCTTATTTAGATGAGATAGAGGCATTAAAAATGAAAAATGCTTCACTTGCGGCAAAACTGGAGACAGTTACAATGGAGAGGAATGAGTTTGAGAGAATAGTGTTTGAGAATGTGCAAATGAAGCTTGAGAAGGAGATTTTCGAGAGAGTTGAAGAGGCTTTGGTTGAATCATCTTCTACGATGAAGAAAATGATGGTTGTTGTTGTTGTTTTGTGTATGGGCATGGTTGGGTTTAGTAAGCTCTTTGGTTGAAAAGGTTTATATAGGAATGACCTTTGTTTTAGTAATCTTGTGTTTTGTGTGTTTGATCATTGTGGTTTGTGTACTTTGACATGGTTTCAATTTTATTAATGCAATGACTTTGTCTATTTTAAGATGATTGTTAAGCCTATTTTATTCAGTAGAATGCAATGATTTTAAAGAAAATATACAAGCTTTTAGTTGCAGTAACAAAGATAATATGAAGTGCAAAATAAAGATAGATAAATGTCATTACATTACATGGATCCAAGACCATTAAGTTCAAAACCAAAGATATATGTCATTACATAGCTGTCGAAAATTAAGTTCAAAACAAAAGATAATAGATGCCATTACATATCAAATCATTCAAGCTTGAGAAACACTAGCTTGAGTGAGAGTTCCTTGTGAGGCTTCACCTGCAGTTTGAGATGTGCTTACCGGTACCGAATCATCATGCTTGCCCTGCTTTGCATGCCACCTCGAGTTGTGATTAGCCTTACCACAAATGCCACAATGCATAGTCCTTTTCTTGGCTTTTGGTAGCTTCTTGGTTGGTGACTCATTCACACCTCTTTTCCTTGTCTTATCCGCTTTGGTGAGCTTCTTCTTCTTCTTCCCTGTTTCTTTCCCTCGTTCTCCCTCTGTTTCTTCCCCTTGTTCATCCTCTACAGGTGGAGCATGTACATCAGGAGCATCTGTTTTGGGCCAAAACATAGAACCCCTGACTGGAACAATTCCATCTGTGTAGTTTCTTCTCCACTTAGCCGTGCGAAACCACTCACAAACATAGTCTGACGGATCAACCTTTAACTTCAGCATCACACCATATGCATGCTTACATGGAATTCCAGTGATGTCGAACTTCCTGCACGAACAAGTTCTTTTCTCCAAATGGACACGATGAGTTTGGCCATTCAATCTTGAGTCAAAGTAGCCTTTAACGCTTCTTCTAATAACACATTTGTTGGCTCCGTCTTTAAAGGGCTTATCAACAAGAGCCTTAGTGAGAACTCTCTGCACATATGGTGTACATTTTCCTGACAAAGAGAGAGCCAATTAAGTTAACTGAATTTATATTTTTTAGATATTAGAAGTATTGAAAAAAACTTACCTTGGTGTTCATGAGATTCTCTGGATCTTGTGGCTATACGTACCATAGCAAGTCTTGCTATTGTTTCGAGCATATGCACAAATGGCTTCTCTCTTGCCTTGTTGATGGAGCTGTTAAAGGACTCTGTCGAGTTGTTCTCCACATCTTCGCAGTAATTTCCCAGCTTGAAGAAAGCTCGGCACCAACTCTTCGGATTTGTAGCCATAACATCTGTATACACACCTGTATCGTAGCAACTTCACCTGTCCAAGTTTTGCTGATACTTTGCTTCATTGTAGCTCGATGCTACACTCCATATGTAAGACTTCATCTGTTTTTTGTTGCCATGTTTCTTCTTCAAATTCCCGTAGATGTGTCTTACACACTTCCGATGCTCCATCTTAGGCAACTCTATCTTAATAGCTCTGATCAATCCCTGAAACAGAACCACAAACTTAATCAAACAACAACATAAAGAAACAGTGATTTCAACCAAAAAAAAACAAAAAACTTACCGGGCTACGGTCTGAGACAGCAATGTAATTGTCACCATCCTTTAGATCCAAATCAACCTTCAGTTTTTGCATAAACCATTGCCAATTGTCGTTATTTTCCACCTTTACAACAGCCCAAGCTATTGGATAAATTTCATTGTTTGCATCTCTACCTAAAGCAACCAATAACTGTCCCTTGATTCTTTCTTTGAGGAAGCAACCATCAAGTCCTATCAATGGCCTACAACTCTCCTTCCAAGTATTCCTGAGGGCGTCAAAGCAAATATAGATTCGATTGAAGACATCTTGACCTTCATCATTCTGGAACGTGTCTACTTCAACAGAAGAACCAGGATTTGATTCTACTATCTCGGCAGAATAATCTTTAAGGCGTGCAAACTGTTGATCATGTTCACTCTTAATCCACTTCAAAGCTTTATTCCTACCAGCTTGACACTGAGGCCTAGACACACTAATAGACCAATTTGCCATGATCAATTCCTCGATCTTCATAGGCATATAGTATGCCGGCTCTTCACGGATCTTGTTCACAAACAACCTAGCTATCACAGGGACCTTCACCATCTCACACTCTCCATTAACCTCACATGTGTGGTTATCTACAAACAACCTAACTCTCCAAATTTTATCCTTCGGCAGGATCGAAGCATAAATTTTCCAGCCACAAGCTTCATCATTCTCACCATGACCAGCACATTCGAAACCAAGCTTATCCTTATCATACCTGTATTGTCTGATATTGCAGCGAGTCCTAAGAGCATAATCGAGGACTCTGTCTTTGAAAGCCACACCATTGAAGAATGTCTGGTCTCGGTACAAATGCCCATCACCACGGCGTATATGCGTCCTCATTCTCTGTGGGGCTTCAGGATTTTCTTCTTCCTCATTATCTTCATCACTCTCAGGCAAGACGTCATGCTGAATTGGCGGCTCACTCCCGAAATTTTGCAACAATTCGTCGAGTTCAAACTCTTCTCGCTCAACTTCTTCATCATCAATTTCGAACTCTCCTTCGCCGATTATAGGTACTACAGACATGTTAAACACGAATTCAATCGATTTCCTGTTGTTTTCTCTCAGGAATTCTCTCCCACTCTCTCTATTTCACGTTCTAGGGTTCTTGGGTTTTTGATTTGGGGATTTTTTGGGTTTAGATAGATTAGGATGGTTAAGTCGGGTTAAAAATAATTAAGTTCGGTTAAGTCGAGATTCGGTATTACTAACCCGTCTTAACCAAACTAATTAACCAACTAAACATGGTTTTATGTGGATTTGAGTGTTTAACTTTTGTCGGGTGGGGAAAGAGATATTTATCTTTGATATGGTGGGTATATAGATATTTAACTTTCGTTTGGTGGGGAAATGAAACGAGGCAATAGTTTGATGGAGAAATAGTACGACACCATAGTTCCGGTGGGGAAATAGATCGCCAGCCCGGTTTTTGATTTGTTAATTTCAGTTGTTGTTTTGATATTAAGTTGGTGCTCGTGCTATTTAGGATTAAAAATATGTAATGGTGTTTTGAACTTTTAGATTAATTCTAGTGGATTTGGTGTTTTTGGTTTTTAAAATAAGTTTCTATAAAGCTATTAGATCGTAACATGAGTGCATAGAGCTTTTAACATTAGTATATAGGGCTTTGATTACTTTTTGTCAGAGCATACACATGGCGCTCGCTTCTGGTCGCCATGGCGCTAGGCGACACTCGATCACTTCATCGCCAGGGGTTGCCACTAGCCATTTTAAACCAAGCACGTATCTTGTAACAGCCCGATTCCCCGGAGTCCGACCGGGGTTATCGAAGGGGCGTTATGGACACGTGTCTACTCATCTAGACAACCCTACGTGTCCCGTTACTGGTCCCGAGAGACGAGCGCATAACCTTCTTTGAAATACCGTCATACCCACATCCATATACTTCTACTTACAGTCCTGCGCACAGGAAAAATGGAAATGGAGGGGTGAGCAACAAGTTACTCAGTGAAGTGGTTCTAGACCAGCCTGCCCGCATGACACTCTATACTACTCCATGCGGGAACTAGGACTGACTAGCCACTACAATCAGTTAATGCATTTTCATCATTTCCTAATGTTATCTGCAATTTCCACAATCACTTCCATTCATTTCTAACAACCTAGCGATCAATCAATACAATGATCTCACTCATTGCCACACGCGTCAAACCCTAGACTTAACCGACTCCTCTTGTCCGTCCGACCCGACCCTATGACACCTTTAACTCCCCGTTACCCGACCATGAGCTAAAACCCTACAATGCACATCCTTTTCAACTTTTCATCTTTTCCTCTTTTCCTCTTTTCCTCTTTTCCTCAGTGGGTAGCCCCCCACTAGGCTTCTACCCCATATTCATGTGGATTCGCCACATCTCCTATGGGTGCTTCCATATTCATGTGGATTCGCCACATCTCCTATGGATACCTAGCTTGGACCACTTACCCCACCTACAAACCTTAGACTCTCTATATGCTTTCCCACCCATGCTTAACCTTAACATCCTTCTTTCATACTTTTACTTATCATTTCACTTCCTTATCGTTTTCACTTAATCCTCCCCATTCCCAATTACTTTCCCTTTTCATTCATACTTGAACTTGGACTAAATCACTAGACGCCACCCGTTATCGGTGTCACACACAATACACATCGCATTCAAGTTCTACTTCAATAACGTTTATAATCATTGCTCATCTATCATCCTAGCATTTGTTCCTCTCTAGCATCCTAACTTCAATCACAACAACACATGGGACAACACAACCAAACATACAAGTATCAACTACCAATCAATCATTACCACGACAATTCAATTCAGTTCATCAAGTCCCATTTATCAGTATGAGGGTTCTTATGCATCATGATTCATTCATCTATCATCCTAGCAATACCATGTCCTATCAACCTAACTCCCAATCAGGGTCTAATCAAGCCTAACTCCAACATAAAGGAGTATACAGAACCATGAAAGAAGGTTGGGTTCGAAACACTCCACCTTAGCCTAGATCTGGATCTGGATCTGGAACAGGAGACAAAGGGGATGAGATCTGAACAGATCTGGAACAAGTAAACAAGAGAGACGAGATCTGGTCACCACCACAACACCACACATCCACCACCATCACCACACTCGGACGATCACCCCATCACCACTTGGACGACCACCACCACCACCACCGGCGGCTCGGCTTGCTCTCGGGGGACTCACGGCGAGGAGAGAGGAAGAGAACCAACGGAAAGAGAAAGGAGAGGGAGAGGGAGAGAGAGGAGGCGTGAGAGAAGAAGAGAGAAGAGGAAAAGGGAAGCTTGACGGCTAGGGTTTTCTAGTCTCTCTAAATCTCTGCAGAGCTTCGCTCTAGTTTCAGAATGAGAGAAAAATGAGAGGAGGCAGCTTTATTTATAGGAAAAGGAGGGAACCCTAGGTCATTTACCCTAATGGGCTGCAGTCTTAACGGGCTCTCCTTAAGAAAATTTTTGGGCTAGGAACCGGGCCGTTACAATTCTCCCCTGTTAATCGGAATTCGTCCCCGAATTCCAAGCCCTAGACTTCCAAACTTAACATCCGATAACAAAAGGAACTCACACAATCACACATCATACAAGGGAGGCACACAAGGCGAGAACAACTTTGCTCGGGGATCTTTTAAAAACCAATGAATGAATTAAGCTCAAAAAGAAATTTTGCAAATACAATGGATCCGATCAAAATCATAATAACGTATAGATATAATGGGTGGTTTTGAAATCATTTCCAGGAGTGTTAGAAGAAACAAAACTTTTACAAACTCTTTTCTTTTAATGAAAACAAGTTTTTTTTTTTTTTTTTTTTTTTTTTTTTTTTTCGAAAACGTCGGAAATGCTGATCCCTTAGGACAGAACTAAGGGATCTTAACCCGCTCTGATACCAATTGTAACAGCCCGATTCCCCGGAGTCCGACCGGGGTTATCGAAGGGGCGTTATGGACACGTGTCTACTCATCTAGACAACCCTACGTGTCCCGTTACTGGTCCCGAGAGACGAGCGCATAACCTTCTTTGAAATACCGTCATACCCACATCCATATACTTCTACTTACAGTCCTGCGCACAGGAAAAATGGAAATGGAGGGGTGAGCAACAAGTTACTCAGTGAAGTGGTTCTAGACCAGCCTGCCCGCATGACACTCTATACTACTCCATGCGGGAACTAGGACTGACTAGCCACTACAATCAGTTAATGCATTTTCATCATTTCCTAATGTTATCTGCAATTTCCACAATCACTTCCATTCATTTCTAACAACCTAGCGATCAATCAATACAATGATCTCACTCATTGCCACACACGTCAAACCCTAGACTTAACCGACTCCTCTTGTCCGTCCGACCCGACCCTATGACACCTTTAACTCCCCGTTACCCGACCATGAGCTAAAACCCTACAATGCACATCCTTTTCAACTTTTCATCTTTTCCTCTTTTCCTCTTTTCCTCTTTTCCTCAGTGGGTAGCCCCCCACTAGGCTTCTACCCCATATTCATGTGGATTCGCCACATCTCCTATGGGTGCTTCCATATTCATGTGGATTCGCCACATCTCCTATGGATACCTAGCTTGGACCACTTACCCCACCTACAAACCTTAGACTCTCTATATGCTTTCCCACCCATGCTTAACCTTAACATCCTTCTTTCATACTTTTACTTATCATTTCACTTCCTTATCGTTTTCACTTAATCCTCCCCATTCCCAATTACTTTCCCTTTTCATTCATACTTGAACTTGGACTAAATCACTAGACGCCACCCGTTATCGGTGTCACACACAATACACATCGCATTCAAGTTCTACTTCAATAACGTTTATAATCATTGCTCATCTATCATCCTAGCATTTGTTCCTCTCTAGCATCCTAACTTCAATCACAACAACACATGGGACAACACAACCAAACATACAAGTATCAACTACCAATCAATCATTACCACGACAATTCAATTCAGTTCATCAAGTCCCATTTATCAGTATGAGGGTTCTTATGCATCATGATTCATTCATCTATCATCCTAGCAATACCATGTCCTATCAACCTAACTCCCAATCAGGGTCTAATCAAGCCTAACTCCAACATAAAGGAGTATACAGAACCATGAAAGAAGGTTGGGTTCGAAACACTCCACCTTAGCCTAGATCTGGATCTGGATCTGGAACAGGAGACAAAGGGGATGAGATCTGAACAGATCTGGAACAAGTAAACAAGAGAGACGAGATCTGGTCACCACCACAACACCACACATCCACCACCATCACCACACTCGGACGATCACCCCATCACCACTTGGACGACCACCACCACCACCACCGGCGGCTCGGCTTGCTCTCGGGGGACTCACGGCGAGGAGAGAGGAAGAGAACCAACGGAAAGAGAAAGGAGAGGGAGAGGGAGAGAGAGGAGGCGTGAGAGAAGAAGAGAGAAGAGGAAAAGGGAAGCTTGACGGCTAGGGTTTTCTAGTCTCTCTAAATCTCTGCAGAGCTTCGCTCTAGTTTCAGAATGAGAGAAAAATGAGAGGAGGCAGCTTTATTTATAGGAAAAGGAGGGAACCCTAGGTCATTTACCCTAATGGGCTGCAGTCTTAACGGGCTCTCCTTAAGAAAATTTTTGGGCTAGGAACCGGGCCGTTACATATCTACCTCGAGAATTCAAACACATATCTTCAAATTTAATTTAACAAAAAATTTCAAACTTATCATTCGGTTGCAACAATAATAACAATATTCCATAATATTCACATAATTTAAAAATAATTTTTATAAATTGATGGTCGGTTTCAACTAATCCACACAATATGGTATTACTTGAGGGTTTAAAAGAAGGATATTCTTTATGTATATATGATATCATGAGTTCTATTCATCCGTTTTCCTCTATTGTTGGTTTAAAATCAGCAAATATACTATAAGATAGCAATATCTACATTATAGCTAACCATAAAAACAAATTCGTAATATCTACATCTAATATATATTAATTACGATTTTACTAACAGTATATTCTGTCTAAATACCCTAACAGTTCTACTCATATATATCAATCTCAGTGCTCTTAAAATCAACCATCACCTTAACTAAAACACTTTCAGCCATGTCTATGTTTTTTTTTTTTAAACAACAGCGATGTCTATGATTAAGGCTTTTTCGTTACTAAAAGACATTAAGCCCTACAAAGAGGGATGGCGCATCCAAGTGAAGTTGATTCATTGGTGAGGCAGAAAACCAATTATGGAGGTGATACTTTTGAGATGATTTTCACAGATGAAACTGTAAAGAGTATTTGAATTTTTATTTTTTTCTCAAAATCAATAATGTGTACTAAGTTTTGAAATCTGTTTTTGTTTCAGGGTAATAAAAATACACTGCTTGACCAGAAAAACTATCATACAACGTACCCATAGTAAATTACGCCTTGGTGAATGGCGACTCATAGACACGTTTACAGTGTCTCATGCAAGAGGTCAGTATCGTCCGACAGACCATCACCTATAATAGTCATCTGCGGTAACAATTTACCAAGTTTAGGATGAAGATTTTGGTATCTCAAGTGACTGAACATGGAAGTTGCAAAAGTAAGTTGCTGATACTGCCTTGATTGTACACAAACTCATTAAAAGTTACATACAAAATCAACATGTGTTTTTCAGAAACCGATCAAACTAAAAATTAATGAGTTTATAATCTTCATCTTTGATCCCAATCAACATAATCAGTTTACGTATCACCATATATCTATTCTATTAATATATATTCAATCAATACTATTAACAATCATGGTTCATAGTCTGGGTGATCAATCCTAGACCTAGCATTAAGAACAACTAGATGAAGAACTATTAAAATATCCTAACAACAATTCATATTATCAATACATAGATCACCCTTTGAAGAACCCTAATCTAACAATAAGAATACTCAAACATATTCATAAGAAACATGGTCATGATAGTATGAATAATACTTAAAGTGAAATGAGTATGAAACGTAACAAGACAAACTAAAGAAACAAGGGAGTTTAAAATCTTTTATGTTATGAAGTTCAGATCTCTCTCTCCTCTCCTAAACTTTCCAACCTATCAAGTTTGCCTCCTCTTCAAGTGTGTGATAATGGTGGAAGAAGTCTCAATAAGGTCTGCCTCAAAAATGATACAAAACCCTGATAAATAGCCTAACATGCGGCCAAGAACTTATGGTGCAATAACTTGGAGTTTTGGATAAAACTTGTAATTTTCTTAAATGCTGACTCTCGCTCGTTCGACATCAATAGCTCTATGTCGATCGATAGTGGAAGTGATCTGTCGATCGATGTTTATTTTCAATAATTGATCCACCTTAGTGATTTCAGCATAACTCTTAAAAAGGTTCCAAAATACTCCAAAATCACTATTTTCCTCAAATGAGTACCTAAAGTTGTAAAAGCTCTGAAAAGACTCCATATATAAAAGACTCTACAAATATCTATAAATTATGGTTAAAATGGTTAAAATCCATGACATATCATCGTACACACGCAAGATAGATGTGTGTTAGTTTACATTGGATCTCTATTGGTGTATCTATTTTCTATATTTGTTTTGATAGTTATCATTGTTTAAAAAAAAATTCCTAAAAAGCTTAATAATACAATCGACAAAAAAAAATTGAATATACTCAATTACACATTGGGATATTTCGCGTGACAATAGTATTTCTAAATTGGCTTTAGGTACAATATATAAGAGTTATTATGAAAGGAACATCTTACTTCATGTTTCTTAGCTTTAAGTCTAGTGTTATCAATTTAATTCCTACATTTGGGAATCGTTGATCCAGAAATCTCATTCCACCGGTTCGAGTACAGATCAGGTTCTTGTCTTCTAGCTGTTTGTAGGTGGGACCCACTACTTTTCGTTTACGTTTGACGGTTTTAACGCATCTCGTTTCGAGAAAAATACCAAAGCAGAGCAAACGCCACCGAACCAAGAACCAAAAGTAGGCAGCAGCAAAGATCATATCATTATCTATGGGGAGGGGAGATTCAGACACCCATCCATGGCGGAACAAAACCTAAACTCTTTATCAGGTACACACAATGAACACATCAGATCTCATGGGTTATATGTATAGGTTTCTTTGAGTTTCTGTAAGAAAAAAAGAAAAAAAAAACAAAGACTTTGATCAAATCCTGTTTTCAAAAATTTCACAATCAAATCACGAGTCTATTGGAATGTTTATCAGAATTATCGATATAATAGAAATAAACTGATCATGTTTGTAATATCATTTGTGTAGATTCAGAGAAACTACACAATTCTTATTTTCTTTGTTGGGTGTTTTTTCTAAGAGGAGAAGACTGTAAGAGCGCCTAATGTGTTAGAACGGGTCAAAGAAGAGATAGAGGCAATAGGTCATCATCCTGAAAAGTCAAGGAGCCACCATCACAAAGAGACTCATGGAACAAGTGACGACATTGACCAGAATACACCAGTTGATGATGTGAAAGGACCTGGTTTCTTTGAACGCGTCAAAGAAGAGGTAGAAGCCATCGTTAATGCTGTTGTTACTCCTAAGCATTCTCCAAAAAAGTGAATGTTTCATAGTTACTTCCAAAGCAGCCCCGGGACCGGGACGGGGACCGGAAACTGGGACGGGAGCGGAGACGGGAAACGTCAAACTTAAAATTTGTAGATACGAGTACGGCATAGAAACGGCGACCATGTTATAAGAAAATATAAAAATATCCATAAGTCAAAATGTTAAAATCTGAAACATAAGCTTTAACAGAAGCAAACACACTTGATCAAAATACTAGACATCAGCAGAAACAATAGCAAACATACTTGATAAAAATACTAGATAGCAACAGAAACAGCAACAGAAACAGCAGCAAACACACTTGATTAAAATACTAAACAACAACAGAATAAACTAATCATCTAGTAGCCCATTTTCGAATTCCGGTTCATCTAGTGAAAGGTCAGCAAACTCCAAGAATCCTACATCTTCCATAGAATCAAATCCATCTCCACCAACGTCCCACATCTTGGTCTTTTCAGCTTCATATTGATCAGAATTCCTTGATAGAAGTCTTAGGTTGTTGTGGATGAAAACTAAGTCTTGAGCACGACTAGGATTTAACCTGTCCCTTCTTAGTGAATGAATGAATGAGTAAGTACTCCAATTACGCTCAGCACATGAAGATGAACTAGGCTGTCCAAGTAACCTAAAAGCCAAAGCTTGGAGTAGAGGAGTTTGAGCACCAAAGTTAGCCCACCAACTTTTGGGATCCATAGTAGACATCATTGAAATGGATGTTAAATCTTCAAAAGGACCACTCTTCATCGAGAACAATGCATACTCCTGCATAACTTTCATGTGATCCTCATTGCTTGGAAACAATCTTCAAAAGCACTTTATCCTTTCATGTGAAATTTCTGCATCCCTATGTGGACATTTTCTTGCCAAATCTTCATTCAGCCAATCATCACTATAAAATCAACAAAATACAGAACAATATATAAACATATATATGTGACAAATGTAAAATAAAATGATAAATCATATATTAAAATCATACCTTAGATTTAAAGAATGAGCTAGACAATGTAGGGGAGTGTTATTCCTTGTCCAGCGAGCCACCAAAATTTCATAAACAACATTGTAGAAGGGACTGAATTCAGACATTGAACGCTTTTCTCTCTTGTAAATCTCAGCTTTCACCTTCTCGATCATAGAATCCCACATCTCATATACCAAGTGAAGACATGGTTTGTCGGTGTCACAAAATCTAATCATCTCATATATAGATCTTGTGAAATCTATAATATAAGATACCTTTTCCCACCAGTCATCATCTACAACCTTCTCTTTAACAAAGCTTGCTTTCCCAATTGTCATCATCTCTGTAAGTAGACCATTCTTCACTTATAACCATGGCTTGAAGACCCCTTCTGATCAGCTTCAATCTCTTAAGCATCACAATGATTGAGGCAAACCGTGTATCAGCAACCTTAAGTAGTCTCAGCGGACAGAACTTACCAAAAATGGCTAGTCTCATGTTGTGGTTTCATGATGAAGTTTTTTATTGCAATGGCATCTCCATGAATGTCAGTAATCCAATTACACTCCTCATATGTTTCTTGATTTGCTTCCACATACCTTGGTGCACAAATATTTTTCAGAGCGAGATTGAGAGTATGAACAACACATGGTGTCCAATAGATGTGAGGAAACCTCCCCTCAATAAGGTCTCCAGCCGCCTTACAATTTGAAGCATTATCTGTGATGACTTGTACAACATTTTGATCGTATGTATGTAAGAACAAACTTAATTTCATATTATCATATATATCTCTGAGTGTTGGACCTATGAGGGTTTAATAGTTTCTAAGTATGAAGTCTTTCACACGTACCAGAATTGTGTTGATTCGCAGTGGATATCAGCAACAACATTGTCTGTCAATTGATGAATATCCTATATTTGTTAGTCATTTCTCTTGCAAATGTGACTCAATGGAACTTGGTTAAGTCCTGGTTCAACAGTTGTTTCTTTAAAAGATGAAGTCTGTTTGAAACAGAAGGTTTATAAGTAAACGGGATTTATGTAACCATCCATATTCTATAGGATGGACAAATCGAATATGTAAAGTGACAAATTACAAATAATAGGAATAGACATAAACAAAACTAGGATAAGACTTGTGCCTTGCGCATGTTAAATTTATATGAAAATTATTTAAACAATATTGTATGAAAAAAATAAATGTATATTTTTGATCGAATTAATATTTTGGCCTTTAAAATTTTTTTTAAAATTTTGTTAATTACATAATTTTGTTTATTGATGAGGTGATCTCATTTTTAAAAATATTTTAGGTCAAAAAATCACTTATCACATAAGAACCTCACGTTTAGGCCGAAGAATCTCAAGTCTACAATTTGGTTACAATAAAACTATGCCAGCTTGGTTTTATAACATGATTTAACAATTTAAAATTTAATTATGGATATGAGAAGTTTACGTTCACGTGCCAATCTTATCTATCGTCAATAGTTTTCTACTTTTTGTGTCTCCTTTTCATTTTGGTTATTTCTCAATATAAATATTGATTTTAGATTTTATTCTTATTTGGTTTGTTTGTTTTGGCCTGAGATTTAGAAAATGTTTAAGATTTAAAATTATTAAAGAGCTACATACTTAGGTTAAGATCCGCGTTTTGTGCAAAATAAATATTTTATATTTATTACTTATTTTATATTTTTATGCATATTATGAAACAATAAAATAATATTATATATATTGAATAACTAAGAAACCAATTACTATTATGCAAAAAATTGTTGTGCACATATAAATCAAACGATCACTCTTGTTTATTCGCAATCATTTTAGGGTAAATAAATCAAAACAATCAATCTTATCTATCATATACGATATATAATTAAATTTAAATGATATTAACATAGATATATAGTATACTTTTAATATGTATATTTATTAAATGAGGTTTCTACTCATATGGTTTTATGATTATTTGCATATTTGTGTAACAAAGTTTTACACCAACGAAATTTTTTTAATGTGGGATGTTTAATAGTTCCAATAATTTATAATCATTAAAAAAAACAATGAAGATTTCCAAAATTAGAATATTAACTTTTCAATATATGTTTATTTAAAGATATTATTAAAATTTACATCATAACACATGCTTGTTAGTTTTGTGAATATGCATATAGTTGTGTAATAGGGGATGTTGTGACATAATAACAAAAGTATACATATGCATAAGTTATTTGAATGTATGTATACGAACGTAAATTAAAATATTTACTAATATACAAATAAATAATATATAGTTATTTGCATAAATACGTTATGTATATAGTCGTAGCTACGGATATAATGATATATATTCTTAAATACACAGTTTTATCAATATGCACATATTAAATATTTTTTTAAACATATATGGTAACCGGCAATATATATTAGACGAACTATTACAAAATTGGCGTACAACATTACATAAGAAATATATGCTAATAAGTGCTAGCATTCCAATAAACTGTCAATTCCATTAAATGCTTAATTATCTCACGCTATGTATCAAATCATATGCTTAGCATCATGTGCATCGAATTTTTAAGGGATCCTAGCGAAATCATTAGAGAGCTTTTGGACCAACTATTTTTTTCAATTGAATATGGAGCTGACACGTCATCAAAATTGTTATGCTAATTAACTGACACGTAGGATAGACATTTTTTTAATTTTTACAAACTTGAGGTTACATCTTTTCAAATGTTCCTCGATAAATATAAAAGGGATACTATTTAGTCTAAGCAGAGCCGAGATAAAATCAATCTCCTTAATTCATTAAACATATATACTGTGTCAGTTTGACACATTCAAAAATTCCATGATACAACTGCTAATCTCTTCGGTCAGTCAATTAAATTGAGAACTGAAACTAGTCGAACATAGAAATGTGTTATATTCTCAAACACAATACAAAAAACTAGATTTAGGTGTTTAATTTATATATATATATATGTTGTTAAATTTTATTTTGTATTAAATGTTATTTTTTTCTTATACGTATAATATAATTAATCGTATTTTATACATACCATCATATAAATAATCATATAATTAATAAGGCTCATGTAACTTGGCTTTCGTCTCTTCTTAGCTTTGATAGATTGTGTGAGGCTCATGTAATTTGGCTTTCTGTAATAACCTCCTTCCTCAACGAAAATTCCTGAGAAGGGAACTGGGGAATGAGATGTGGATGAAGTCTCAGAACTCGTAGCTGATGATGACATTGGCGGAGGTCTAACAAAAACTCTAGTTGTGAGATTGTTCTTCCTGTCCAGAGCTTTGTCATATTCAGAAACAATGATATCTATTTTCCCTCTCATGGCATGTATGCAACCCCTTTGTCAAGCTAATTCAAACATAGACTGCTCTCGCATGATCTATTGCTCTTTCTAACACTTTCTTGTTTGATAATCAACTCTTGCTTTTTTTTTTTTTTACAATGCGTACAAAATTACATGTTAGTTGATTATCTCACATTTAAATATTGGTTGTGATTTCATCTCTATCTTCTTAACTCGTCTTAAGCTTTTGATTTTACACATAATATTGGTTACTTCTAACAATAATGTGATCATATATTTTATTAATAGTCCACTCTTGTTTTACACATTTGTATTTATTTAATATTCATATTATTATTTATTATAAATAGATCCACAAATAAGAGACAAACATTTAGACTTATTGTCAAAAGAAATAATATAAAACTTTGGTTGGACATTACTAAATTCATAACACTTAGCGAGAACCCTTACTTACAAGCGCAGTTACAAAATTCTTTTTCTTCCGAACAACTACCAACAGTTCCATGTTGCTTCTTACATTTATCCAAACATATAGTTGGAGCACAATAGTTTCCTTTTATTGGAATTTTATGAGGACAATTCTTTTTCTGCGCATCTGCCATCATTCCTGTAAGATATAAAAATCTCAAATTTTAATTGTTAGAAAATATATATAGATTTTATGAAATACAAAACTTATTTATCAGCAAAAAATGTTTAATAACATTTTGTTTTAAACGTTATAAGTAAAAAATAAATATATTTTGCCAGTAAATAAAAAAAACGAGCATATCGTTTGGTTACACATTATTTTTTATTTTGCGAAAAATATGGTTTCAAGAATTGTGTGCATATTTATAAACATTACGTATAAAATTTTGATATTTTAAGAACAACTATTGTATGTATTGGAAAAGCATAACATATAACCTATAAAATCTATAAATTTAATTAAAAATATCAAATAAATTTACGTAAGAACTATAGTTCATCCATATTATGAAAAGTGTTGGTTAAATCATTTGTATGTGCAGGACAAAATGTTCATAAATAGATGATAAAAATGAAACTATTTAATATTATTTCATCATAATAGTTCTTCATCATATATAAACCCATACATTAAAAAAAAATTATAAATGAAATAAAGTATAAAAACGCTTAAATACTTCAGGGTTGATCCTTTCAATTTTAACGCAAACATTTCTGACCATACTTTCTATATTTTCTAGCCTTCTTCAAATTTATGAATTTTACACAAAGAGATAATTTAATGCTATGTTTTATTTAGTAAACAAAATTTATTATATGGGGGTTTACAATATTTTAAAAGTCAAATTTTATTATAATCAATTTTTTATGGAATTACTATATGCAATATATTAAGATGTAAATACAAACCTTGTGAGAGAATGATGGAGATAATTAAGAACGTAAACGAGAGTTGAAGAGATTTCTTCATCTTGGATTATAGAAATGGATTTATATTGACTTAAAAATTTAGGAAAGAGATGAAGTATTCTATTTTTTTTAAAACATAAGAAGTATTCTTACATATATATACATATTAAAAATCTAATTTAAGAAACTCACATTAATATGTTCTGATTTAAATGAATCTAATTTAGAAAAATCCATGTTTTGCTCATATAATATGTGGAAGCTTTAAACTCGTTCATTTTCCTATAAGTAAATAAAAAGGTATGTGTCCTATGCGTGTACATAAATCTGATGTTCTAAACAGTTATTGCTATTTTTAGAATTATGAATTTATTTAAAACAATGTCATTAAATTACTTTTCAAACATTACTATTTAAATTAATAGTTTATAGGTGGATGTCCCACATGTAACATAATTTATAAGATTATATTAAAAAAATTAGTAAGTATTTAATAAAAAAATTTTATTCATTCGATAAAATAACGAAAAATAAAAACTATATAATAATCAGATAGATGAACTGAATTCAGTTTTAGATTTAGATAGTGAGAATAAATTTTATTAGGAAGCTTTCGTCTAAACTAGGTTATTTGGTCATTTAATAGGCCTTTCATGTCTAAAGATGAAACTTTGCTCTTGGTTTCATATTGACAAAGAGTTGGGAAGAACATATTATCTTAGAAGCATCAGAAGCTAACTATTAAATAATAAAAGTGGTCAAACAACAACATTGCTGCAGTCTTCATACTAACTCGTATGTAAAAGAACATACATAGAAGTTGCTCATATATCTATAAATCAGTATGTTGTGTGTGTTTTAGAACCATCAAGGTGTTGAAATGTTTTAATGATTTAATGAAACGATCTTTACTTTAGCTTCTTTGACAACATATTTCTCCTTGTTACTTGAGCATGGGCATATAGATCACTCCACTGGTTGCAAGATGGATCTGAACATGCACAACACTTTATAATCACATCTTCGTTGTAAGAGATGAACTGTTTCTTTTCAAACAGTGTTTTTTGAACAAGAAGATGAAGAATACTGGTTGATCATCTTTTCTTAGCTTTGATAGATTGTTTTAGGTTCATGTAACTTGGATTTCTGTAATAACATCTTCCCTAAAGGAAACTTCATGAGAAGGAAAATGGAGACTGAGATGTGGATGAAGTCTCAGAACTCGTAGCTGATAATGACATTGGAGGAGGACTACCAAAAACTCTGGTTGTGAAATTTTTCTTCATGACCAGAGCTTTGTCATATTCAGAAACAGTGCTACCAATTTTCTTTGCGTTGTCTGATGAGTTTGTAGGACTTTCCCATGGCATGTCTGCAACCCATCTGTCATGCCAATTCAAGCCTAGATTGCCCTTGCATGATTTGTTGCTCTTTCTAACACTTTCTTGTTTGATAATCAATTCTTGCTTTATTTTTTATTTTTTACAATGTGTACAAAATTACATGTTAGTTGATTATCTCACATTTAAATATTGGTTGTGATTTCATCTCTATCTTTTTAACTTGTCTTAACCTTTTAATTTAACACATAATATTGGTTACTTCTAACAATAATGTGATCATATATTTTATTAATAGTCCACTCTTGTTTTACACATTTGTATTTATTTAACATTCATATTAATATTTATTATAAATTGATCCACAAATCAGAGACAAACATTTACACTTATTGTTAAATGAAATAATATAAAACTTTGGTTGGACATTACTAGATTCATAACACTTAGTGAGAACCCTTACTTACAAGCGCAGTTACAAAATCCTTTTTCTACTGAACAACTACCAAGAGTTCCATGTTGCTTCTTACACTTATCCAAACATATAGTTGGAGCACAATAGCTTCCTTTTATTGGAATTTTATGAGGACAATTCTTTTTCTGCGCATCTGCCATCATTCCTGTAAGATATATAAATCTCAAATTTTAATTGTTAGAAAATATATATAGATTTTATGAAATACAAAACTTTTTTATCAGCAAAAATTGTTTAATAACATTTTGTTTTAAACCTTATAAGTAAAAAAAAATATTTTGCCAGTAAATAAAAAAAATGAGCATATCGTTTGGTCACACATTATTTTTTATTTTGTGAAAAATATGGTTTTAAGAATTGTGTGCATATTAATAAACATTACGTATAAAATTATGATATTTTAAGAACAACTATTGTATGTATTGGAAAAGCATAACATATAACCTATAAAATCTATAAATTTAATTAAAAATATCAAATAAATTTACGTAAGAACTATAGTTCATCCATATTATGAAAAGTGTTGGTTAAATCATTTGTATATGCAGGACAAAATGTTCATAAATAGATGATAAAAATGAAACTATTTAATATTATTTCATCATAATAGTTCTTCATCATATATAAACCCATACATTAAAAAAAAATTATAAATGAAATAAAGTATAAAAACACTTAAATACTTCAGGGTTGATCCTTTCAATTTTAACGCAAACATTTCTGACCATACTTTCTATATTTTCTAGCCTTCTTCAAATTTATGAATTTTACACAAAGAGATAATTTAATGCTATGTTTTATTTAGTAAACAAAATTTATTATATGGGGGTTTACAATATTTTAAAAGTCAAATTTTATTATAATCAATTTATTATGGAATTACTATATGCAATATATTAAGATGTAAATACAAACCTTGTGAGAGAATGATGGAGATAATTAAGAACGTAAACGAGAGTTGAAGGGATTTCTTCATCTTGAATTGTAGAAATAGATTGATATTGACTTAAAAAATTAGGAAAGAGATGAAGTATTCTATTTTTTTAAACATAAGAAGTATTCTTACGTATATATACATATTAAAAATCTAATTTAAGAAAATCACATTAATATGTTCCGATTTAAACGAATCTAATTTAGAAAAATCCATGTTTTGCTCATATAACATGTGGAAGCTTTAGACTCGTTCATTTTCCTTTAAGTAAATAAAAAGGTATGTGTCTTATGCGTGTACAAAAATCTGATGTTCTCAAAAAGTTATTGCTATTTTTTAGAATTATTAATTTATTTAAAACAATGTCATTAAATTACTTTTCAAACACTACTATTTAAATTAATAGCTTATTAGGTGGATGTCCCACATGTAACATAATTTATAAGATTATATTTAAAAAATTAGTATGTATTTCATTAAATTTTTTATTCATTCAATAAAATAACGAAAAATGAAAACTATATAATAATCAGATAGATGAATTGAATTCAGTTTTAGATTTAGATAGTGAGAATAAATTTTATTAGGAAGCTTTCGTCTAAACTAGGTTATTTGGTCATTTAATAGGCCTTTCATATCTAAAGATGAAACTATGCTCTTGGTTTCATATTGACAAAGAGTTGAGAAGAACATATTATCCTAAAAGCATCAGAAGTTAACTATTAAATAATAAAATTGGCCAAACAACAACATTGCAGCAGTCTTCATACTAACTCGTATGTAAAAGAACATACATAGAAGTTGCTTATATATCTATAAATCAGTACTTTGTGTGTGTTTTAGAACCATCAAGGTGTTGAAATGTTTTGATGATTTAATGAAACGATCTTTACTTTAGCTTCTCTGCCCACATATTTCTCCTTGTTACTTGAGCATGTGGATATAGATCACTCCACTGGTTGCTAGATGGATCTGAACATGCAGAACACTTTACATTCACATCTTCGTTGTAAGACATAATCTGTTTTTTTTCAAACAGTGATTTTTGAACAAGAAGATGAATAATACAGGTTGATCGTCTCTTCTTAGCTTTGATAGATTGTGTTAGGTTCATGTAACTTGGCTTTCTGTAATAACCTCTTCCCTAAAGAAAACTTCATGAGAAGGGAAATGGAGACTGAGATGTGGATAAAGTCTCAGAACTCGTAGCTGATGATGACATTGGAGGAGGACTACCAAAAACTCTAGTTGTGAAATTTTTCTTCATGACCAGAGCTTTGTCATGTTCAGAAATAGTGCTATCAATTTTCTTTGCGTTGTCTAATGAGTTTGTAGGACTTTCCCATGGCATGTCTGCAACCCATATGTCATGCCAATTCAAGCCTAGACTGCCCTTGCATGATTTGTTGCTCTTTCTAACACTTTCTTGTTTGATAATCAATTCTTGCTTTTTTTTTTTTTTTTACAATGTGTACAAAATTACATGTTAGTTGATTATCTCACATTTAAATATTGGTTGTGATTATCTCACTATATCTTTTTAACTCGTCTTAAACTTTTAATTTTACACATAATATTGGTTACTTCTAACAATAATGTGATCATATATTTTATTAATAGTCCACTCTTGTTTTACACATTTGTATTTATTTAACATTCATATTATTATTTATTATAAATAGATCCACAAATCAGAGACAAACTTTTAGACTTATTGTTAAAAGAAATAATATAAAACTTTGGTTGGACATTACTAGATTCATAACACTTAGTGAGAACCCTTACTTACAAGCGCAGTTACAAAATCCTTTTTCTACTGAACAACTACCAAGAGTTCCATATTGCTTCTTACACTTATCCAAACATATAGTTGGAGCACAATAGCTTCCTTTTATTGGAATTTTATGAGGACAATTCTTTTTCTGCGCATCTGCCATCATTCCTGTAAGATATAAAAATCTCAAATTTTAATTGTTAGAAAATATATATAGATTTTATGAAATACAAAACTTATTTATCAGCAAAAATTGTTTAATAACATTTTGTTTTAAACCTTATAAGTAAAAAAAAAAATATTTTGCCAGTAAATAAAAAAATGAGCATATCGTTTGGTCACACATTATTTTTTATTTTGTAAAAAATATGGTTTTAAGAATTGTGTGCATATTAATAAACATTACGTATAAAATTTTGATATTTTCAGAACAACTATTGTATGTATTGGAAAAGCATAACATATAACCTATAAAATCTATAAATTTAATTAAAAATATCAAATAAATTTACGTAAGAACTATAGTTCATCCATATTATGAAAAGTGTTGGTTAAATCATTTGTATGTGCAGGACAAAATGTTCATAAATAGATGATAAAAATGAAACTATTTAATATTATTTCATCATAATAGTTCTTCATCATATATAAACCCATACATTAAAAAAATTATAAATGAAATAAAGTATAAAAACACTTAAATACTTCAGGGTTGATCCTTTCAATTTTAACGCAAACATTTCTGACCATACTTTCTATATTTTCTAGCCTTCTTCAAATTTATGAATTATACACAAAGAGATAATTTAATGCTATGTTTTATTTAGTAAACAAAATTTATTATATGAGGGTTTACAATATTTTAAAAGTCAAATTTTATTATAATCAATTTATTATGGAATTACTATATGCAATATATTAAGATGTAAATACAAACCTTGTGAGAGAATGATGGAGATAATTAAGAACGTAAACGAGAGTTGAAGGGATTTCTTCATCTTGGATTATAGAAATAGATTGATATTGACTTAAAAAATTAGGAAAGAGATGAAGTATTCTATTTTTTTTTAAACATAAGAAGTATTCTTACGTATATATACATATTAAAAATCTAATTTAAGAAACTCACATTAATATGTTCCGATTTAAACGAATCTAATTTAGAAAAATCCATGTTTTGCTCATATAACATGTGGAAGCTTTAGACTGGTTCATTTTCCTTTAAGTAAATAAAAAGGTATGTGTCCTATGCGTGTACATAAACCTGATGTTCTCATAAAGTTATTGCTATTTTTAGAATTATTAATTTATTTAAAACAATGTCATTAAATTACTTTTCAAACATTACTATTTAAATTAATAGGTTATTAGGTGGATGTCCCACATGTAACATAATTTATAAGATTATATTAAAAAAATTAGTAAGTATTTAATCAAATTTTTTTATTCATTCAATAAAATAACGAAAAATGAAAACTATATAATAATCAGATAGATGAACTGAATTCAGTTTTAGATTTAGATAGTGAGAATAAATTTTATTAGGAAGCTTTCGTCTAAACTAGGTTATTTGGTCATTTAATAGGCATTTCATGTCTAAAGATGAAACTTTGCTCTTGGTTTCATATTGACAAAGAGTTGGGAAGAACATATTATCTTAGAAGCATCAGAAGTTAACTATTAAATAATAAAAGTGGTCAAACAACAACATTGCAGCAGTCTTCATACTAATATCTATAAATCAGTATTTTGTGTGTGTTTTAGAACCATCAAGGTGTTGAAATGTTTTAATGATTTAATGAAACGATCTTTACTTTAGCTTCTTTTCCCACATATTTCTCCTTGTTACTTTAGCATGTGGATATAGATCACTCCATTGGTTGCATGATGGATCTGAACATGCACAACACTTTACATTCACATCTTCGTTGTAAGACATAAACTGTTTCTTTTCAAACAGTGATTTTTGAACAAGAAGATGAAGAATACTGGTTGATCGTCTCTTCTTAGCTTTGATAGATTGTGTTAGGTTCATATAACTTGGCTTTCTGTAATAACCTCTTCCCTAAAGGAAACTTCATGAGAAGGGAAATTGAGACTATGTAGATGAAATCTCAGAAATCGTAGCTGATGATGACATTGGAGGAGGACTACCAAAAACTCTGGTTGTGAAATTTTTCTTCATGACCAGAGCTTTGTCATGTTCAGAAACAATGCTATCAATTTTCTTTGCATTGTTTTATGAGTTTGTAGAAATTTCACATGGCATGTCTGCAACCCATCTGTCATGCCAATTCAAGCTTAGACTGCCCTTGCATGATTTGTTGCTCTTTCTAACACTTTCTAGTTTGATAATCAACTCTTGCTTTTTTTTTTTTACAATGTGTACAAAATTACATGTTAGTTGATTATCTCACATTTAAATATTGGTTGTGATTTCATCTCTATCTTTTTAACTTGTCTTAAGCTTTTGATTTTATACATAATATTGGTTACATCTAGCAATAATGTTATCATATTTTTTATTAATAGTTGACAGACCATGGAATTGGGCCACTTTTATCCATGATTTGACCCACTTTTATCCGATTTAAACGAATCTAATTTAGAAAAATCCATGTTTTTCTCATATAACATGTGGAAGCTTTAGACTCGTTCATTTTCCTTTAAGTAAATAAAAAGGTATGTGTCCTATGCGTGTACATAAATCTGATGTTCTCAAAAAGTTATTGCTATTTTTAGAACTATGAATTTATTTAAAACAATGTCAATAAAATACTTTTCAAACATTACTATTTAAATTAATAGTTTATTAGGTGGATGTCCCACATGTAACATAATTTATAAGATTATATTAAAAATTAGAAAGTATTTAATTAAATTTTTTAGTCATTCAATAAAATAATGAAAAATGAAAACTGTGTAATACTCAGATAGTTGAACTGAATTATGTTTTAGATCTAGATGGTAAGAGTAAATTTATTAGGAAAATTTGGTCTAAACTATGTTATTTGGTCATTTAATTGGCTTCTCATGTCAAAAGATGAAGCTTTGCTATTGGTTTCATATTGACAAGAGATGGGAGGAACATATGATCTTAGAAGCATTAGAAGTTAACTATTAAATAATAAAAGTGGCCAAACAACAACATTGCAGCAGTTTTCAAACTAACTCGTATGTAAAAGAACATACACAAAATTTGCTTATGTATCTATAAATCAGTGTTATGTGTTTCATAGAACCAACAAGGTGTTGAAATGCTTTAAAGATTTAATGAAACGATGTTTACTTTAGCCTCTTTGCCGACATATTTCTGATTTCTCCCTGTTACTTGAGCCGGTTGATATAGATCACTCCACTGATGGCAAGATGGATCTGAACAACACAACGCTTTACATTCACATCTCCGTTGTAAGACATGATATGTTTCTTCTCAAACAAGGTTTTGGAACAAGAAGATGAAGAATACCATGATAGTCTATGCTTAGCTTTGATAGATTGTGTCAGGTTCATGTAACTTTGCTTTCTGTAATAACCTCCTTCCTCAAGGAAACTTTGCTTTCTGTAATAACCTTCTTCTTCAAGGAAACTTCCTAAGGAGGGAACATGGGAGAGAGAGAGAGAGAGAGAGAGAGAGAGAGAGAGAGAGAGAGAGAGAGAGAGATTGATTTAATGAAACGATGTTTACTTTAGCCACTGGTTGCAAGATGGATCTGAACAAGCACAACGCTTTACATTCACATCTCTATTGTAAGTCATGATTTGTTTCTTCCCAAACAAGGTTTTGGAACAAGAAGATGAAGAATACCATGATGGTCTATGCTTAGCTTTGATAGATTGTGTCAGGCTCATGTAACTTTGCTTTTTGTAATAACCTCCCTCCTCAAAGAAACTTTTCTTTTTGTAATAACCTCCTTCCTCAAGGAAACTTCCTGAGGAGGGAACTGGGGAGAGAGAGAGAGAGAGAGAGAGAGAGAGAGAGAAATTTAATGAAACGATGTTTACTTTAGCCTCTTTGCCCACATATTTCTCCCTGTTACTTGAGCCGATGGATATATATCACCCCACTGGTTGCAAGAAATCCGAACAAGCACAACGCTTTATATTCACATCTCTGTTGTAAGACATGATATGTTTCTTCTCAAACATGGTTTTAGAGCAAGAAGATGAAGAATACCGTGATCGTCTCTACTTAGCTTTGATAGGTTATGTTAGGCTCATGTAACTTTGATTTCTGTAATAACCTCATTCCTCAAGGTAACATCCTGAGGAGGGATCTGGAGACTGAGAGAGGGAGAGAGAGAGAGAGAGAGAGAGAGAGAGAGAGAGAGAGAGAGAGAGAGAGAGAGAGAGAGAGAGAGAGAGAGAGAGAGAGAGAGAGAGAGAGAGAGAGAGAGAGAGAGAGAGGACAAAGGGTTTATATCTCCACAAAAAAAGGAAATGATCGCCCAGGCCAAATCAATTTAATATACAAAGAAAGGAAATCAAATCATTAATAAATTTTAAGGATCAGAGTCTTGAACCGAGTTTTGAAAATCATAAACCACTGGTACAAATACGTGATCCCCTGATTTATGAATGTCGATGTCAAAAAAAAAACAAAAAAAAATACGTGACCAGGTTGGAATCAACACCGCAACTGGTTGAAGATATTAAACACTCTGAACTCGGAGGGGATTATTGTTGGAGATGGGTTTTACCCTATTCTAAACCTGATTCAACAATCGTCCCAATAAATAGTTTAAGATCCCATTAAGGAGACAACAAAACATAAGAGAACAAAGGTCCATCAAGCCCAAAGGGAGTCAACATTGCTTTGACAGCTAACTCAAAACAAAGAAGAAACTGGGAAATTAATGACAACTTGATCGCGCTAGATTCACGATGAAGATCAAGCTTTCATTACGATTCACTTAGAACCAGCTAGAAAAGAAGAAAGAAGATGAATGAGAAAGGGATCTTGGCCTTTTGGACATCCTCTCTAATCTTTATCTAGTTTTATACTTCGAGTTGGTTACAATCATAGAATCACTTTCACCTTTGTCTATATCATCATCTTATAAAATCAGTAGTATCATATTTTCACTATCAATTCATAACTAAAAGCTATTTTATTCAAGATTCAAGAGCAGATTTCAAGACTTCAAAATAACTTATATCATAGGGACATTTGCTTTGTTGGTTATTCTATTCTAGTACCTCAAGTTTGAGTAATAGAATGACCTTTTGTCTTAAATAAAAAGAAGTTATTTTATTCATTTCCTGTTAATATGTTAGACCAAACTCTAACCATAATATTTGAATGGATTCTAAGATCCATCAACTTATGTAGTTCTTGTATATGTAAATGCACTTCTGTGTAAAGACTGGAAAAAAAAAACTTATATCTGCAGAGTGACTTGCACAACTAAACACAGTTCCTAAATAGTACACACACTTATTTGCTTCTCCAAGCCACATGAAAATATGTGAGAAAGAGAACAAAGAGTTTCCATGTACAATGACCACATAATTACAGAGCTTAGTAGCACAAGCATAGCTGTGGCGGCAACGGCCTGCTAAAAGATGTTGAAGAACTGTCGCTATTGCAGCATAAAACCGAAAAGCAGAGCCCGATGGCCATGGTCAGTCTTCCTTCTTCCAGTTCAGGTGATGTTTTTAGTGTTACCAAAGCTTCACTCATGTCTTCTATTTATGAACCTGTTTTGTGATTTTTCTTTGTTGCAGATTTCTCAAGCCGCGATTTCCTTACAGCCTCTTGGATTTGCCTCTCATGCTCTTTCAGAATGTCCTCAATGTTTCCACCTGGAGGCATCAATGGACCTGAACAGTGCATTCTGTTCTTCTTGCGTCTGTATGTCTGTAACAGCATGAGCAACAACAACAAAAAACATATTATGAACCATTACTAAAAGTGGGAAATTAGAGCTTATATGTTGACTTTACTACCGTCGTGGGTTCAATGGCTGCGTCATCTTTATATGAAGGAGACAAGTATCTTGCTGTGACTGGCACATTGCTAGATCGGGTAGCTTTCAGCTCTACTACATTGTGCCTAGAGCTTTCGTTTTTACTCCATGTTGCTGTTATACTTGGGTGAATCATTGAATTGGTATGAGAAAATCCTTTATCTCTATCGCCTCTTCCCGTCTCTCCTCTCGACCCTGTTCTACTGGCTTCCTCAGGATTAAAATCTCTCGAAGCCCTTCTCACCGATTCAGCTTCACGTCCCTTCACAGTTTCGGCACGTTTCCTGAATTTATATAAGAAGATATGCTTAGAACTTTGCATGAAATGAATCAATGTGGGAAGAAAAAGAAACACTATTCACATACCTTCTTGCTTCTTCATCACGGACCTTTGCATCAAGTTCCTTGCTTGGAGGATACTTGGGCAAACTTGATACCTCGCAAGGGAGTGGTTCGGTTGTGAAGAACTAGAGAAAAGAGACATTTAAGGTATGCTTTCAAAAAATGATTTAGGAAAGTGAAATTAATATTTTTAATCACAAATTTAAGGTATGCTCTCAAAAAAAAAAAAAAACTAGAGAAAATAGAAGATTAGAGTTTTAGTTGAGGAGGCAAATCAAGAACTGCTAGCATAATAAATATGCACAAGGATATATTTACCTTGCTGTTTAGCGTTGATGAAGTTGAGCCTCGCTTCTCTGGTTCTAAGGATAGAAGCTTGTCAACAAGAGCTAGAGCCGAAGATGGCAAACTCTTGAACGTCTCCAGAAGGACACGTTTGTAAGGTTGTTGTGGTTTGAAACTTGTCGCAAGTGGTAGTTTTGTCTTCCGCCAGTAATCATCGGATGGTGAACCACACAACTTGAAGATCTTATGCATTTGCTCCACCTAAAAGACATTGCTTGGAATCAATAAATTAAAAGATGAACATGTTATGGGGATTCAAAGAACTGATGATGTTCACCTCTGTTCTTCCGGGCATGATTGGTTTCCCTAAGAAAAGTTCTGTTAGAATGCAACCAACACTCCACAGATCTATGCCGGCTCCATAATCTGTAGCTCCAAGTAGAAGCTCAGGGGCCCTATACCACAAGGTGACTACACGGCTCGTCAGGGGTTCATCTTGATCTGGATGATAGAAACTCGCCAGACCAAAATCTCCAATCTTGAGGACTCCATCATTGTTCACCAAGAGATTTGAACCCTTAATGTCGCGGTGGAGGATTCCTCGGCTGTGGCAATGTTCAAGACCGCTAAGCAGCTGTTTCATGTAACATTTGATCTGCAAGAAGCAACAATGGTTATTAGTCCACTTGTTAACTTTTTTTTCAGACATAAAATGTACCTGAGGTTCTGTGAATTTGACACCGGGTCTAAGAGCGAGACCAGAAAGATCATGCTCCATGTACTCGAACACAAGGTACAAGCTACCAGAGAGTTTTGAGGTGACAAGACAATCGAGCTTCATAACGTTTGGATGGTCAAGTTTCCGCAAGATGTTGATTTCCCTAGCCATGAATCTCACACTCTCAGGATCCATATTGACGAATCTAACCTTCTTCATGGCTACCATTTTACCGGTCTCAAGATCACGAGCTCTGTACACGGTACTATAAGTCCCTTGTCCAATCTGCATAAGACATATGTAAGTTTAAACATGCCGTGAAGACCAAAGATTAGGGGCAAAAGAAACTAACTTTGTCCAACTTCTCAAAGGATTCGGCCGGACGAGGAACCCAACCCTTGATGGCTTCACCAGCAACAGAGGTTAGCCAAGAAGGCCATCCAGCTGCAGTGAGCTCAGACTCGGGGCTACTTGAGATAACATTACTCGGGGGCTGCTGAAACAATTGAAATCCTCCTCCTGTTCCAACATCTGCTGTTGAACATCTCCGGTGGGACCTTGTGGGTCTCTCCACAATTACCGTTTTACCATCACTATCGTCTATAGGAACAATCAATCCGCTGCCTCGACCAGATGCTTTATGCGATGAGCTTCCGTCCACGGATTTATGTGAAAAGTCATCTTTCTGGGAGGTTGTAGGCGCAATCAATTGAACTGAGGATGTTTCTTGAGGTTTCTCATGTTCAACATTAACTTCTTCTTCTTCTTCTTCTGTATTTCTTTTTGAGAAGATGCAACCCATAATACTCCAGACAACTTCACAATCTCCGTGTGCATCAAGAACAAATACTATCTCCTGATTGATCCCCAAGTATAAAACCCAAGAATCTCAGGTTCATCAGATGGATGATCAAGATGTAATTGAGTCTCTCGAAGGTTATGTGTCAGGAGGAAGGAGAGAGAGCCAAATGTACAATCAATGACTTTTCAGAAATGGAAACGCCCTAGCTAGTACAATGAGAAATTCTAAAATCACAGGAGAGAAGACTTGTAACTCAAGAAACAAGAGATGAGGACGAAAAGAACCTTACAAACAACAAAAATACTCGAAGCTTTTGTTTTTTCCGTTAAGTCACTGCATGGTGGTCAAAAAGTTGCAGCAAACCCTGTTCGTCGATAAAGAAAATCCGGAGAGAGAAAACTGAAGAACAGAATGTCATTAATCTTTAGGACCATGAGAGACTGATTCGTTTTTGTTTCGCGAGAAACTAGGAGGAGCCCTAGATTCTGTGGAGTACACAACTCAAGAGATCTAGCTCTCTCTTTGTTTTTCTATTTTGGGGTCTTTAAGAAACAGTTTAACGACTTTGCATGAGGTAAAGATTTGTTCCAACGGTCAAATATGAGAGATGTTTGTTGTTTTCTGTTGTCGTTATGACAATGACCCACGTAGGATCTTGTCTGTCAGAGATCATGGGAACCACTTTCTCTATGTTTATGTATCCTTTCGAACATGATCCCAAAACTCTTTTAAGTTCAAGTCTGCCACAACGTATCTCTCTAGCTGATAACAATCTCCAAGGACATCGACAAGATTATTACAAAATAAACTCCATGTTGCATTAGAGAATGATTATCGCGTGATACCGTTATGGGTCCTTGATTTTTTTTTTGTCCTTAAAAAAAAAAATTGAACCAATCGCGAGCCGTCACTTGTCCGTGGAGCCCGCAAACTGTACAAAAACTGGCCCAAGATCGATCCTTAACTCACGACTTTGGAGACCGTTTTTTTTAAAAGTAGGACGCACACGTTAAAATCCTGCAGAAATCGGTTTTGGAAAACGCGATAATCGTGGTCTTAGATAAACCGCATTTAAAGAGTTATTGGGCAATTCTCTCAAATAGTTACTTTTAAGTTTTTATCACAAAAATAGCCATAAAAATAACCAAAATAGCATTTTTATTTGAAAATTTAATATTTATTTTTTATTTTTAAAATTTGAAATTCTATCCCCAAAAGCCCACCTCAGTTTTAAACTCTAAATCTAGATTAGTTAACTCTAGAGTAAAATATATTTTTTACCCTTTAATAAAACTTCTTTTGGACATTTTTCTCATTGAGAACTATTTTAGTGACAAAAACTTAAAAAATGATATCTTAGAGAATTTCTCTACTAATATCAACTATATATTTCAAAATTTTAAACCAAAATTTTGATTAAAAAAAACTAAAATATACTACTGATAAATCCTCCCAAATATCATCTCATTAATTATTCATTGATAAAAAAAAATCAACTAAAAATATACAACAAAATTAACAATTGATAGTATTTTAAAAACACAAAGAGTTTTATCACAAAATAATAGATCAAAATAAGAAACATCAATCGAGTTAAATTGACCCAGTCTTGCCTCAAACCCGCAAAGCCCAAAAATACTAGATTTTTGCTCGGCATGAAACAATTCCGAGCCTATATTCTAAAATCGATCCAACCCTAATATAGCTAGAGAGGTTTTTGAATTTTGTTTTCTAAAAGAAAATTATTAAAAACAAAAATAATTTAAGTTCCAAACTTAAACCATCATCATTTTATGTTTCTGGTCAAAGATCATATTTTTTGTTGGGAAAGTACCACAAATACCACATTCACAATATCACATTTCATGTTTACACTAACTACTTTCACCATCACTTTTAATGAAGAGTAAGAACATTTATATCCATAGGATTAACTAATCTAGACTTAGAGTTTAGAGTTGAAGGGTGATGTATGGTTTTTAGAATGTGAAATTTAGATTCTAATAAATATATAAATAAATACATAAAAACTATTTTAAAAAAATTAAAAATAGTTTCAAACATAATTTTCGATTTTCAAAAAAAATTTTGAAAAAAGAAAATTTGAAAAAGAAAATTGAAAAACAAATTGAAAAAAAATATAAAAAGTTCAGATTCCAAAAATTATAATTCGAAAACATAAAAAAATTAAATTTTTTATTTAAATAATTATTTATTATATGTAGAGAACAAATGTATAAGAGTCTTTTTTTTTTTTGACAGCAACAACCTACAGACTCATATATACTCTGTTAACCAAGGCGGCAACTCTGCATCCATGTGTATGATGAAAGACGACTGAATCCGAGCACTACATGCCAAACGATCCGCCTTTGTGTTTTCCGTCCTGGGGACATGAACGATGCTTGAGTTGGTAAAGCTTCTTTTCAAAAGCATAATGTCTTATAGGTAGCTTTCAAATGCTGGCCATTCCTCTGGTTCCGAAACCATCTTCACCACTTGGGAACAATCCGTTACAAACGTCACCCTGAATTGGCGTAAATTCTTCATGCATTCCATTGCCCAAATTAATGCCTCAAACTCTGTATGAAGAGGAGAGAGACATGCCCTTACATTCCTAGCCCCTAATAACCCTTCGAAACCTGGTAGTGTACTAAACCATCCTAGTCCTGAGAATAAGTTCGTATCTTTCCAGAAACCATCTGTAAAACACCATCTTCCTGTAGTCCCATAAGCCGCTCTTATCTGAATATTTTGTTCCAATCTGGGAGGAGTAACAACCTGTGCCTCCGCCCAAAGTCTGGATTCCAATTCCGCTAATTTTAGTGTATCCCTCGGGTCAACGTCAAGATTGCTAAACACCTTATTATTTCGGCCCTTCCAGATGTACCATAATCTCCATGCGAACTGATGGTCTTCCATATTTGGATTTACCCGCCAAAAAAGATGGTCCATGTCGCAAAAAGGGAACCCATAGGGAAAAGGTTTGGATTCGAGGGGATCTTAGATAGTGTCCACACTTGATGTGCCGGAGGGCATTCAAAAAACACGTGATTAATTGATTCTTCCGGATCTCCACACCTTGCACACAAAGTATCTCCTTGTATTCCTCTCGTCTTTAGATTTTTTGTTACCGCGATACAACCTGTCAAAATCTGCCATAAGAAATGTTGTAACTTTGGAGGGCACTTCACTTTCCAGCAAAATGCCTTAAGTATATCCACATTTGGTCCATAAAAGGCAGGTGGTTTTTCCTTGTCAGGATATATCCTTTCTACCTGATACCCTGATTTGACCGTGTATTTCCCATTAGTAGTGAAATGCCATCCACTTCTGTCTTCCATCTGATTCCTACTCAAAGGAATACTTTCGATGATTTTTGCATCTTGGGGTTCCACCAGTATCCTGATAGCCTGTAAATTCCATGTTCGGGATTTCTGATTAATGAGAGAATCCACTGTGAGATCCGGGTAGTTATTATGAAAGTTTTTATTAGCTGGTCTCGGGCGAGTGGATGGGATCCAAAGATCATTCCATACTGAGATAGATGAACCTGTTCCAACCCTTTTAATTAGTCATTTGCATACCAGAGATCTAGCAGAAATAATACTCCTCCAGCCATAGGATGGGGAATATGAGCGGATCGGTTCCAGGGGTGAAGCATTCCTAAAATATCGTCCTTTAAAAACTCTAGAGAAAAGAGTATTGGGCTTTTCAATTAGCCGCCATAATTTCTTTCCAAGCATTGATGTATTAAAATCACTCAAATCCTTGAAACCTAGCCCACCATTATCCTTATTAACACATAATTTATCCCATGATTTCTAATGCATACCTCTTGTACTTTTTCCTGGACTCCACCAAAACTGTGCTACTGCACTCGTTAGTTTCTTAATTGTAGCTTTCGGTAGCCTATACACCGACATTACATGATTTGGCAAAGCCGTAATCACCGATTTAATAATCACTTTCTTACCCCCCTTGGTGAAAAAACGAAGTGTCCAACCATTCACCCTTTGGTTTAGACGATCTTGTACAAAGCCAAACACTTATATCTTTGATCCTCCTAAATTCTCTGGCAGTCCTAAATTCGAACCCATTCCACCGAGATTTTGAATCCTCAAAATATCTCTCAATTCTTGACGGTTAGGCTCATCAATCTTATGGCCAAACTGAATTAAGGATTTATGAAAATGTCTTTTACCACTTAATGAAGAATGTATTTTTGAAAATGTCTCTTTAGTGGTGGTAAAGATGAATAATGGTACCATGAAAGTGGTAAACATGAAATTTTCATTTTTTTTGTTTTTATCAAATCTAATTAAACTGAAATTTTTTTAATTTAATAAAATATGATACAACAATAATACCAAATAAAAAATTATATATATATATATATATATCAACTCAAAGTAGTAGAAATTGTAGAGTCAAGAGTTTTATTCGACACTCGGTAAATTTTTCTGGTAATCAGAGACTAATATAAATATATAAAAAAATAGAGACAAAATTTATTGATATCTGGCATATATAAATTATTTAAAATAAACTTCTATAAATGTTGTTACCAGAATCATATAACGTAAATCAATGAAAATTAGTGCTTTAACATGTCGTGGTAGACGATGAGTTTTATATTTGTTAAAGACATGCATACTAATACTAAAACAAGACTAATTCAAAGGTAGTACTAATCAACATAATAGAATTATAAGAAGGATTAGCTAAATACCTCGATTTGTCGTTGCAGAAATCATCTTGAGTGATTTTGATTAGGGAAAATAATTTCTTGATTTTTAATTTAGAGTTTAAACTTCTCTCCCAAGCCTACAATTCTTTCTTTACATGTTACTCTTCAGTGTTTGTGATGTGATGTCTTTAGGATGGAACAATTTTTTTTTTTTTTTTTTTTTTTTTTGAACAACTGATTAAATTAAAACTTAAAAGGAAAGACAAAAGAGTTTAGGCCCTAAAGGGCAGGCCCAGAACCATTACAAGAAGAAACTGAAGAGGCCTTAAGGGCCCTTTTTGCTAATTCATCTGCAGCAATGTTCTGAGAACGATCGACGTGCAGGAAGGAGATAGAATGAAAGTGAGATGAGAGATTCTTGATGTCCTGGAGAACGCCATAGATCTCTTTGATCTGACTGTCTGATGAGATTGCTCTTATGAGCGTTGCGCAATCGGAGTAAACCGAGATTGAAGTTAACCCTAACCGTAGAGCTTCTGAGATTCCTTGTCGAAGAGCAAGCGATTCGGCCATGAGGGGGGAAGCCACCTCCGTAATGATCAGAGACCCTGTGATCGGCTCGATTGAGAGGTTCTCTGTCAGTATCCACGCGATACCCGCTTGGTTCGATGAAACTTTCCACGCTGCGTCCACAAAAACCGACGGGGTCGATTGGAGATTGGGACCTTGTCGCCGGGTTGAATTTCTTGGTAAGCTTCTTTTGCTTGATGTTGTGAGGGGGACTTGAGCTTGCACCCACTCTAGAGCAGACGAGAGTCCTCTAGTGGCTACTTCGGTAGGTTGTGCTGTCTTATTTTCGAAAATAAGCTTATTCCTTGCTGTCCACAGGGACCAGCAGATCCAAGGCAAGACTGGGGTTGTGATGCCTGTGGGGGGGAGACAGAGGAGACTTCGGAATATGACCATTATCGACTTAATGTCCGCATCATCAGCTAGGTGAACTGGTACATTGAGAGGAATGAGCCGCCACACCTCTTTGGCAAAGGGGCAATGGAAGAAGATGTGCTCTGCAGATTCCTCCAATTTACAACGAGGGCACAGGGCAGCAGAGTTCATACCTCGGCGTTGAAGTTCAGCTCCCACCGGTAATGCTCCTTGTATCATAGACCACAAGAAGAGTTTAAGTTTTGGTGCCATTTTTGATGACCAGACATCTCTTAACCAGTTGAACTCCATCGCAGGGGGATGTGTGGTTGTTGCCTCTTGCGCATTGGTAGGGGATAAGGGTTGAGCCTTTGAGTTGTAGCCTGATCTTGTTGAGTAAACACCAGAGTCGAGAGGAAGCCACACATAAATGTCCTCTGCCCCTAATTTGCTTGGCTTCAGGTTGAGAATCTGGTTACTAAAATCTGGTAAGAATTTTTCCACTCTCTCTTTATTCCATTGGAGATCATCAGTGAGAAGATCAGAGACTCTGAGATCGAGGGCTCCTTCGTGAATTGGTCCATATGGTTTTAGCTTTGAGTTGAGAGATATCCACGAGTCCTTCCAGAGTTTTATGTTCTGACCATTACCTATTGCTCTGCCTAGGTTATCTTGGAGAAGATCTCTACCATGAAGGATACTCCTCCAGCCATGGGAGCAGACCGCTGGTACTTGAGCTTCAAGGAAACTTCTCTTATGGCAATACTTCCCGGTAAGAACCCTTGCCAGTAGGCAGTTTGGTGTTGATAAGATTCTCCAAGCTATCTTAGCCAAGAGGGCCTGGTTAAAGAGTTGAATGTCCCTCAGTCCGAGTCCCCCTGCTTGTTTTGGTTTAGTGAGTTTGTCCCAGGCTACCCAACACATGTTCCTTTTTTCAGGTGCTTTATCCCACCAGAAGCGAGTTAGAGAGGATTGGATTCTGCTACAAAGGCTTTGGGGCAGCATAAAGCAGGACATTGCGTACGTTGGAATTGCTGTGAGAACGGCTTTGAGCATGGTGAGTTTACCTGCTCTGGAGAGGAAGCGTGTCGACCAGTTAGCGGCTCTTTGTCGTATCCTATCCACAATGGAGGAAAACAAATCTTTCTTTTTCCTTCCAAAATGCTCTGGGAGTCCTAGATACTTCCCCACTCCTCCCTCTTTCTGAATTCCCAAAAGGTCTTTTGTTTTCTGTTTTCTTTCTGGGGATGTTCTTGCGGAGAAAGTAATTGAGGATTTTGCTATGTTGACTTTTTGACCTGATGCCTTTTCATAATCACTCAGGATTTGGAGTAGAGAGCGACAGCTTTCCTCAGATGAGTTGCAGAACATCATAGTGTCATCTGCAAACAGCAGATGATTTACCCGGGGGCTGCCTCTAGCAACTCGTACCCCTCTCATCGACCCTTCTAGCTCTGCTTTTCGACACAAGCCCGAGAGGACCTCCCCACATAGGATGAACAAGTATGGGGAGATCGGATCTCCCTGCCTAATACCGCGGTGAGGTTTCACAGCTCCATAGACTGAGTCATTTATGAGGTAGGAATACGACACTGATGTGATACACTGCATAATCCAGTTAATCCACTTGTCGTGAAAACCCAGTCTTTTCATCACTAGCGCTAGGAAATCCCACTCTACTCTATCGTAGGCTTTAGACATATCCATCTTGACTGCCATTGCACATTGTTTTTCTGCTTGAGAAGTCTTGAGAAATTGTAGTACTTCATGTGTGATTAACACGTTGTCTGTTATTGCACGTCCAGGAATGAAGGCAGATTGATTTTCAGAGATGATAGAGCAGAGGACAGGTTTCAGTCGCAAGGAGAGAAGCTTTGAGATGATCTTATAGTACACGTTGCAGAGGGCTATAGGTCTGTATTCATCCACTCTTTTGGCCGCTAGCGTCTTTGGGATTAATCTAACATGCGTTTCATTCAATGTAGGGGACATTATACCTGTAGAGAAGAAGCCTTGAAACTCCTTGATTATGGACGGGCCTATCGTCTCCCAGTTTGAATGGAAGAAACTCGCGGAAAAACCGTCGGGACCTGGGGCCTTGTCTGCATGGATAGCAAAGAGAGCCTCCTTAATCTCTGCTGGCGACGGGTCTTTGGTTAGGCGTTCATTCCATTCCTGAGTTACACAGGGTTTCAGGGCTTGAGAAACCGTGGAGCTGATCCCCTCTCTTTGGTTTGCAGTGAAAAGTTTGTCGTAGTAGGAGCAGACTAGTGCTGAGATCTTATCTTCCTCAAAGAAAGGTATGCCATCATCATTTTCCAGTGTTGTCAGCCTATTCCTTGCTTTTCGGTTTTTTGTTACTGCGTGGAAAAAACCAGTGTTTGAGTCTCCAAGGGTTAGCCATAGTAATCTGCTTCTCTGTTTCCAGTATGCTTCTTCCGACTTGTAGGCTTTGAGGAGAAGATTATTTAGTTCTTGAATCCTGTCCTCCATAGGATCGTCTCTAGACATTTGGTTATCCAACTCTTGTCTCAATTCCTCAATAACCTTCTTACTGTTTTCTTGGAACAGTTTGCACCATTTGCATATTGCTCGACGGCAGAGGGCTAGTCTTGCTTCCACCCCTAGATAACTGCAGTTACTCCAGATTTCAGCTACCAGGTCTTTTATCTCTTGCTGATCTTTTAATCGCCTATCATAACGAAATAGGTTGCGACCGTTTTTCCTTGTAGTATCCAGGTAAGATATGATAGGACGGTGGTCCGACCCTTCATACTTGAGATACTGGCAGTGGCAGGAGGGGAAGAGTTCTGTCCACTCTGGATTACTCATGGATCTATCCAGACGGCATCTCACCAGATGTGTACCTCTTTTGCCTCTCCAGGAGAGCGGGTTACCTGAATGTTTGATATCAAACAGGTCATTTTCAGATAAGAAGGTGCGGAATGCCCCAAAGGTACCCTCTGCTCTCTCCGGACCTCCTCTTTTTTCACTATTGTCTTGAAGCTCATTGAAGTCACCTGTAAGGAACCAGGGGCCTTTTGGGTTCGCGTGTAGATTAGACAGAGAATCCCATACTTCAGCTCTTTTAGTGTGATCAGGTTCTCCGTAGATGAATGTAGCTAAGAAAGAATTCCCTTTAGAGGTGATTCTCGTATCAATGTAGTTGTTGGAGGTAGATAAGATCGTAAGGTCAATATCTTTTTTCCAGCTGAGGAGTAAACCTCCGCCTCCAGGACTATGGGGGGGAACTATGCAGCTAAACTCGTCTTTAAGCCACGGGAGTTCTTTCCTAATCATTTCCTCTGCATTTTTTGTTTCCATCAGGAAAATGATGTCAGGAGACTTCTTCTTGTGAAGCTCCTTTAGACGCTGGACTGTTATGGGGTTCCCCAGCCCACAACAGTTCCAGCTCAGTACGACTAAGGACCCTGGGGAGGGGGAACCCGAAAATCCGTCTTCTTTTTTGACATAGCCGGAATCAGTTGGATCGGTGGGTTCCTAGGGGCATTAGGGGCGTCAGCAGTCAGGATTGTTGGATCTTCCGTTGGCTGGTTTTTGCTGGAGCCTCCTATCTTGAGTTTTTTGCCGCCTCCTGGTGAGTTTCTGAGTTGAGATAGCTTTCTTTTCTTAGAACTAGCTCCCCGAAGGATGCTGGGGCCCTGCAGAGGTGACCTTGCCTTATTGTTTCTGATCGTTCTCTTCTTTACTTTACCTTGGCCGTCGATAATGGATACATCTTCAGGTGCCTCAGGGTTAGTTTGGATCTGGTGCTGTTGAGGAACCTCCACTGAATTCGAAGATGGGCTTATAATGATCGACTTAATCTGTGCCGTTGTGGCTCTGGCCTCATCAGGGGGGGATTGTCTTCTACTTGATGAAGCTCTACGATGGGGAGGGGTAAAACCGCAATCATCTTCTTCTCTGAGCGTTGAGGTTAGTGAAGTTGGGCTGAAGATTTGGTCTGGTCGCAGTCCCATCAGAGAATTATTTGCTGGTGGACTCACTGATTTTATTCCTAGCTCCCAGGGGGAAAGTGGACGTCTTGGTGTTGTCTCAGAGACTAGGATATTGGTTGCCGTTTTTTCCATTAAGCACGATGCATCACTGGTGAGAACTCTTTGTTTCCTAGCCGCAGCTTCTGTTGGGTCTGTGCAGCATAGGTATTGCAGTGTCACTTCATTAAGCTCCTCCATTATTTGTTCTCTGGAATGACCTCTGGCTAAATCTTGACGCTCTCCTCCTGATGATAGGTTATTTGCGTGGGGTGTTGGCTTTTTCAGCATCGTAGCTACAGTTTCTTCCACATGCCCTTTTGCATCCCCTATCATGACTCTCTGCCTCCTAGCTGCAGCTTCTGTGGGGTCAGGGCAGCTAAGGTATAATCGAGTTGCCTCATTGAGGTCCTGTAGGATCTCTTCTTCGGTTTGTGGCCTCTTTGTCCCCATCTGGTGGTCTTGCTGTGAGAGATCCGTTTTGGGGTTCTGGTGGTTGCTGTTGTCGGGTCCAGCTTCCTGCGATGCAGTGATAGCTACATTTGAGGGTTTTGCCCTCCATTCTTTGAGTTCTCTTTGGGGGAAAGGGCCACGATTGTGCTGTTCCCTTCCTGTGCGAGAGCCTCTTTGTTTTGTGTAGGGAGGAGAAGCATAACTGTATGGCTCTGGTTCCCGGGAAGCAGAGAATCTTCTCCAAGTTCCTTCCTTTTCACTCCTGAGAACCAAGTCCTTTGGAGGAGGTGGGATTCTTGTTTGTTTTGTAGCCACTCTGTCACCAAAACTGTTCCCGTGTCTGTCTAATCTCTCTTGGAAGGGCTTTGGGCTTTGCTCGTCTCTGTGCCCCTTTCGAAGGTCTTTTGTTGGAGATCTCTCTCCATCTCTGGCCTTTGAGGAAAAATCTTGCTTCTTGGTGGTGTAGGCTACCAATTCGTTTCTTGGGTTAGAGCTCTCCTTTATGGATCTCTCGATCTCTTCATGATGATGGAGCTTTGCAGGTTCCTCAGCCCGCCAGTTAGGACAGTCTTTCTTTAGATGGGAGTGAGCGTTACAGAAGGAACAGTGTTGTTCCAGTCTTTCATACTCCAGGTAGATAAAGCTTTCTTCTCCCGAGTCGTACTCCACAATAGATTTCTTGACCAGCGGCTTTAAACCGTCTACTAGGACCTGAATTCTCGCCGAGGTCTTTGTGAGCTCATGATTCATGAGAGTACCCAGCTCCTTGCCTATGTCGCAAAGCATGTCTTCATGCCAGAAGTGGAGGGGGAGGCCTTTTACACGGATCCAGAAAGGGATTTGTGAGGGAAAAGATTCTGAGATAATGGGTTCCCACCTCTGCAGTATGACCATCCAATAGGCAAAGTGGTATGGTCTGTTGTCCAGAACTCTTTTCAGGTCTTCTTCTCTTTCAAATCTGAACTGGAAGCATCCATTACCCAGGTCTGATCCCGAGACTCTCCCCTGTAGATGCCATTTGCGGGGAAGAGCTGGAATAAGGGCCCACATTCTCTGCTCCTGCGGGTTAGTTGTTCTTCCAATGAGAGTGAGTTCATTGTCCCTGATAAGTGCTGAGTTATCTACGCATGGTGCCTTGATTCGAATGATGTGAGGACCGTCGTGAGCCTTTAGTTGGTCTTTTCCTTTCTCTTCCTTTGAAAAACGTCGTGCCATGGTGTTTTCCCGGGTTTTCCTTTGTTTGATTGTTCCACAAGGAAGCTGAGTTACCGTTAGCGATCTTTTTTACTTTGGTAGTCGATTCAAGCTCTTGCAATCAGTAGATCTGTAGGAACAAGGTTGTTTGAGATTTGAAAACGGGGAAGGAAAACTTCTTGGAGGATGCTGGATTTGGTAAAAGAATAGGGCTTCCAGGATGAATCAATGGAGAGACCGGTGGTTTCTTAACCGTTTCAGCTAAGTTGTGTGTAGTCACTATCGAGGCTTTTCGACCGTTGACAAAAGGTTGCCTTGCCTTGGAGGATGTGCCTGGGAGAGTCTATTCTCACCGAGGCTAAAATTTTTTTAGGATGGAACAAATACATCTATTTATAGGTGGAAAGATTGACATATCTTTCTCATCAAGTTTTGATTTCACAAAGACTTTCTTTTTTCCTTGAAAAATTTATTCTTTAATTCTAACCATCCATCAAAGTTGAGTAATAACACTGTGTTTAGTCTTCTACAACATTCATTCATACATTAAACTTGGTCTCCTTTGATGCATTGAACTTAATTCAAATGCTTAAAGTGAGAAACCTTCTAGAACATGAATCACTTGTCCATTAGTTATATTAGGAACTAAACTCTTTTAACTACCATTTTAATGGTTACCAAGTGTCCTAGGGTTTAACAATCTCAATAATATTAGGTTTACCATAATACCACATAATGGTAAAGAAATATTCTCATACTAATAAAACTATTTCTTACAACATGTTCTCCCCACAGTGCATCAATAGTTTCTTCTCAACTCAAACAAACAACATGATCATGATCTAAAAAGGAGCCAGATTGAGAAATGATCATGTTCTTTCCCCCAAATGAGGGACCCAACGCCACTCTGTCTAAGAGGTCAGAGTAAGATTTAATCTTGTGACGAACCTTCCTTGTCCGCATCAAAGAAGTACGACTTAGTCAGCTGCTAGAACAGCATTGGGGAAGGTGGATTGACATCGGCAGAACGATCCAAAGGTGGTGAACCATGGTTCTCTTGCCTCGATGAACCTGACATATCGACTTCGGCCTCCACAGCTGAAAACAGAGAATGAAAGATTATTGGCAGATAACCAAGACGATAAAACTAGGATCAAAAATACATACCAAGACTTATATGAGGGTGATTTCAAAAATCCCCACAAATCCTAGATACACCTTCGAAAATTCTGGCTGGTGGGGGAAAGAATATGGGATGACGCTCTATGGCGAAAGCAAAACGTGTTAATTAGGACATTCAACGCAATCCAAGTACATAATAAGGAACATAAAACTTACAAGGCTATGGGTTCCAATCACTCCTAAAAGAAGAAATGTGATCGGCAGCTGACGTCGAGCCAACCCACACGAAGAAATAATTGTGAGCCTTCCTAGCTCTGTTTTGGAGATTGCCATACTTGGGCTTAATATTGTTGTAATATGCGTTCGGAGTCTCTGAATTTCTGCTAATATTGGCCAGATCTTCAAAATAATTAATATCACATTGACTCCGACCTCAGCCCCAATAACAAGGGCTACAACCATGTTCCTCACTGCAGCAGGAGTAAACTGCGAATTAGCAATCTTGTGCGCCTTGACATACAACGTCAAGAGCCGTGGAATAGAAATCAGAGTCTTGAATGAGAAAATAACGCCTCATACAAACATACCCAAACGGGGGAGGGCTCCAAGACCTCTACTTGGAAGTAGGAACACACATCAATAGCTCTAAGTAAACTGAAAGCACTGGATATCCTGATCATCATCTTGTTCATAAGAAAGGAGAGAAAACTCTAGAGACGTTCGGCCCACTTGGGGCGTCATCGACTTGCCTACATCACCTTCTTCTCCTGTCAAGATCGATAAAATGTTCATTGGCAGGCTGAGGAATGGCAGTTTGGCTTGGACGAGCGGAAACACCACGAGAAGGAGGCATTAATTGGAGGCTCCAACATAAAGGATGAGCTTCATTTCACTATCTAGGGACTAGCTGATGAATAATTGGAATATCATCTTCAGCCTACTCCGATGAACGGACTCTAATTGGAGAAGGAGACGAATGCATATAACCAGAACCTCCTTTAGGGTCACCGATAATAAACTCGATTCAATTAACGATTTCTGAAACATGATTACAAATAAAAAACCCGATGAAATAAGAATGAAGGAAGAAATATCAGAGTAACAAAGCTATTGAAAAAGAAAAACAAAAATAAGAATATGTCAGAAATACGTTCACTAATAAAGAAACAGAAGACGACAGTTATCAAGAAAAAAAAATTACAAAGGCGTGATTAATAAATGACACATTGTCATTAAGTGTTGCAACTCTTTATGACGCACTTTCATGACAAACGAAGAAAAAAACCATCTAACATAGAAATGACACGTCAGAAGCTGCTTGGAAATCGTAACAAGGCCAACTCATTTATACGGTGATTCATAAAGTTTGTCTGCACGACCCCCCCCCCCCCCCCCCCAGTTGGCCTGATCCAAAGTTAAGAGGAGGTCCTTTAGAGGAAGAAAATGTGTCATCAACCTGCTTCCAGACAACTGTCGTCTTACCTACTCGGTTAGTCGACCCATGAAAACATGCGATGGGACAGCTCATTGTGGCAACAAGAAGGAACATAGTCGCTGTGCCGAACATAGCTGCTTAACAACCCGCAAAGACTGTAGAAATTTGTAGGTGTAGTGAAAACCTAAAAACAATATATGTGAACACGGAGACTAGAACTGCCTATAAGAAAAAAAATTACAAGGGAATAAAAAGAATGACGGTTGGTCTTTAACTACCTATTTTATCGTTCTCTTGAGTTTAGGCTTATATCATTATTTTCCCGTTTGTATATGTACTTTATTTATACTGAATGTCTGACCATTCATTTTCATCACTACAAACTTGTTTGTAGATCAAACCTCAATTTCCACATTCAACATAATTGTTAGGTTCAGGAGTTTGTGGTCAAGTGATAAAGGGAAGGGATTGGGATGTTAACACATTCCAGGTTTGATCTACCTGCCATGCGAAACTAAGTCGCATGTTACCTGGACACCCTACATGGAAATGGGTTCTTGCTTTCGGCCCATTTGAATATCCGGAAAAAGGGTATATCCATGGATTGCACCTTCCCTTAGGGATTAGTTTAGACCCTTTCATAGGTCAGGGATACCCCAAGGTTAATAAAAAAAGGAAAAATAATTGCTAACTACATGAAGTGGTGGCCATCACATGGCTAACCATGTAATCTAAACAAATGTATACTTAATTATACGAAATATATATTATGCATGACAACATCCATCAACTTTATGATGTTATGTAGTTAACATCATGAGTTTAATTTCATTCATCCAAAAAATGATGTGTATGCTAGAGACCGTTTAAATCTCTCATTTCATCAATTAAATGTGACGTACCTAACAGTAATTTGCCTAAACTAGATTTTGACCCGTTTTTTAAAAGCGTAAGAATATTTTTTAACAAAATCTAATTTACAAAATCAGTATGTTAAGAATATTTTTTAACAAAATCTAATTTACAAAATCAGTATGTTCTATAAATTTTAATAAGTAGTGTTTTAACATTTTTATTTTAGTGTATTTGAAAAAATATAATTATATTATTTTTATGTATATTAAATATAAAAATTATAGAAGATATTATTTAATTTAGTTTTTTAGTTCTTTTAATCTGTTTTGGTATGAACTTTTAATTAAAAAAAAATTGTAATTCGTTTAATTAACTGTGTGATATATACTTATTTGATAAATAAATTATTATAAAACTTCTTTGATTTCAATTTATTGACTCTAATATTTTATTTGTTTAATATGAAATTATTAAGGTAATGAATTATTTTATATATTTTAAATTCCATTCATTTTAACTTAGTAAAACTTTCACATTATATTCTTATTCTTTGATTATTTTTATTCTTAAAAGGCAAGATTATGTTTGGTTTAAATTGACATCACATAAGTCTAAAGCAAATAAAATGTTAGAGTTAATAAACTGACAGTAAATAAATTTTATAGTTAAAAATTTATCAAAGAAGTGTATATCATACCATTAATCAAACGAATTACAAACTTTTATTAAAATTTCATAACAAAAAAAAATAATAATAAAAAAAACAAAACATATTAATAAATATAAAAATCTTACAATTATATAGTTTTAAAATACACTAAAATAAAAATCTTAAAATAAAAAATGTTAAAACACTACTTATTAAAAGTTAATAACGAAACAAATTAATATAAATAAAAATAATACAATTATATAATTTTAAAATACACTAAAATAAAAATATTAAAACACTACTTATCAAACAATATTTAAAATACTGATTTTGTATATCACATTTTGTTAAAAATATTCTCACGCTTTTAAAATGTGGGTTTAGATTTTGTTAAAAATATTTTTACGCTTTTAAAATGTGGGTCAAAATCTAATTTTAGTTAAATTATAGTCGGGTCGGTCATATTTTAATTGTTGAAACAAAATATTTAAACGACCTCTAACATTCACATCAGTGTTTGGATGAATGAAATTAAACTCGCGATGTTAACTACATAACATCATAAAATTGAGGGATGTTGTCATGCATAACATATACTTCGTGTGGCTAAGTGTACATTAGTTTAGTTTGCATGGTTAGCCATGTGATGGCCAATACTTCATGTAGTCAACAATCATTTTTTTCTAAAAAAACATAATTGTTAGAATAATATAAGAACAATAGTATATATATATATAATATGATGTATTGTAGCCAAACACATAAATCAGATATCACGTGAATTATTAAAATTTTCTTGCTTTCTCTTTATCCTTTCATTTTCTCTAAAGTGTGCCATCCTTGCGTTGGCGTCCGGCTTGAACGTGATTATCACCGCCAGCACTGGAAGGGTTCTTTTTTTTTTTTTTGATAATCCAGGTATCCAGACCTCTCATTTAGTCCGACTATCCTACCGCGTCCAACCGGAACTGGCGAGGAAGGTCCTGGAGGCCAAACGGAAGCCATGTTAAATCCGCTGTGGCCGGGACTCGAACTCGTGATGGCGGTATTTGGCGTTTGCTTAACGTTGCTTGATTTCATTATTTTTCTGGATCTCACAATGCTTGAGATATTTTCTTGTTCATCTTTGGTAATGTATATCGGCTTGTTTTTGTGCAGGTTAGGAGACATGCTATAGCAGAGTCTAGTGGCGACTTCAAGCCTGCTTCTTATTTTTCTTCGATGATGAAAGCAAATTTACAATTAGAATATCCGGTGGATTATTCAGGTGAAATTTTTGGAACTCTCTCTTCTCGTTCATCAAGAGCTTCAAAGATGGTGATAATTACAAGTTCCGATTAGTTCATAGTGAACCATCTACTCTGAAATCGACATGGGAAGTCTTGGTGTTTGAGGCAAGAAGGTGAATTTCACTTTCATGTGGTTAACGTCAATAGTGATAATGAAAATCGATGATTTTGGCTCCGGTTTAGCGGAACGCACCGGGATGCTGAGTCGAACGAAACTAGTTAGGAAACATTGTAATTTGGGTAATTTTGTTTGAGTTGGATCTGCAATCAGATTTTTATTTCCGTCTTTCGAATTAAATTTATAAATTAATTTCTAAAAAAAGTTGTTCAGGTTTTTTTTTTATGTTTGGGTCTAGGGATGGCAATTGGGCTCTCCCGTCCCGTCCCGACCTGATGCGGGTTTCTCTTATGGCGGTACACGGCGGGACCGTCCCGCGCGGGATGCGGTCCTTAAACTAGCAGCCCAATCCCGTACCGCAAAATGTATAAGCCTTGGCGGGCTAGCTGTCCCGCGGGACGTCACAGAAAACACCATACTAGCTGCTTCAAGCTGCTTCTGCTTCTACGAGACGTCACAGAAAACACCAAACACCATGAGAGTCAACCATCAGACTTGTCTTATCTCTATAAATGCTTCAATGCAACCAAAGTGATCATCACTCACTGGTCGTGTATAAGATTATGGTCGTGTATATGTAGAGTCAACCATCAGACTTTGTTGTCGTGTATAAGATTATGGTCGTGTATATGTAGTTTAGAAAAGCAACATTCACTCTGTTGATAACAAAAAGAAAAGCAATTGGACTTCATATTGTCTTAACCAAAACACCAATGTAATAAAAGCAAAAAAAACCAATCATAGTACTGAAACAAATCCAAGAAATTGAAAGAAAACAAAACAGCAATTCAAGAAAGATATCAAACTTCCTCATCATCATTTTCCTTATTGGTAATAGAGTCAAAAGATGGCAATGTCTCCTCTTCAGGATCAATTTCATCTTCTGTAAATTTTAAAAAATTGCAGTTGATTAGTGTTTAAGATAATGATACTATACAACTAATTATAATGTGTGATATTTACCATGTTCATAAGCCTCGTATCCTTTGATCCCATTCCTTGTGCATATCAGAGCTTGCACATTTTTTGGGAGTAAACGGCTACGGTATTTGTTAAGAACTCGCGACCCAATACTAAAGGAGGACTCTGAAGCCACTGTTGTGATAGGAATGCTGAGCAGATCATAAGCCATTGCAGCCAAATCACCGTAACGATGAGTGTTAGTTTTCCAGAATTGGAGAATGTCCAAGCTCTCTAAACTATCAATGTCCAAAGGAGGTTCATCAAGATAAGCTTCTAGAGCTGTCTTTCCAGTAGCAGCTCCGTTGACTTTGCGAAATTTAAAGAATTCCTATGAAATTATAGAAAAAAAACCACCAACGATTAGAAAAAAAAACAGAAAGTTGATACCTTAAAATAAATAAGAAACGATTTAAAAAAAAAAACAGAAAGTTGATACTTTAAAAACGATTTTAAATACTCACTTGGTAGTTTCCAAACAGTCCCATGGAACCTGCAGAAGTGACATTTTGTGGAACCGTCTCACGTGGCTCCGTAGACGGTGAGTTAGCCTTGGATTTTTTGTCGTAAGACTCGAACAAAATACTCAGCTTCTGGCGCAAGTTTTTCAACTTCACATCACGTGTACTCATGTCAAGCTTCCCTAAGCAACACTCCACAATTGAAAGCTTGAAACGTGGATCAAAGACTGCTGCCATTGCAAAAATACCACTAACTTCATCCCAATACTTATCAAATTTCTCTTTCATTGGTGGCACCATTTTTCGGACGATCTCATCCTCGCTGAACTTGTTCATTTGAAGCCACTCATGGATGGACCAAACTTGATAAAAATACAAGTTCGAGGTGGAGTAATTAGCACCTGACATCAGTTTTGTGATCTCTGCGAAAGGGCACAAAAATTGGCATATCTTATCAGCTCGCGTCCATTCTTCAGCTGTAGGCGCCACTTTATAACCTCTCTTATCAAATGTCTCCAACTTAACAAATGCTTTACGGAACTTGATGGCTCTTTCAAGCATAAAGTAAGTCGAGTTCCATCTTGCCTGCACATCCAAGATCAGACCCGCGTTTTCAGTAATGCCTGCAGCATTCACGCATTTTTCAAACAACTCTTCCCGCGCTTCCGATGCTAGCACATACTTAATACTCTCTCTAACTTTGTGCAAAGCGCCTCCAATAACCTTCAAACCATCTTGCACTATCAGGTTAAGGATGTGAGCAGCACATCTGACATGGAAAAATTCTCCTCCACATAACAAATCATCATTTAACAACAGCTGCGATTTGACTATGTCTTGCATCGAGTCATTACTTGAAGCATTATCCAATGTGATAGAGAAAACCTTCTTGTCGAGACCCCACTCTTGCAGCGACTCAAGAAGGTGAACCGCAACACTCATTCCGTTATGTGGTGGTGGTAGAGCACTGAATGATAGGATTTTGCTGTTCAACTTCCAATTCCGATCAATGTAATGTGCTGTCACACACATGTATCCTTCACGTTTCAGTGATGTCCACAAGTCGGAAGTGAAGGAGACTCGTCCAGGAAGACTCGATAACTCACGTTTCAGTGTCTCTCTCTCGCTTTCATACAAACGATAAACATCTGATTTCGCCGTGTTTCGACAGATGAATTGGACATCAACATTCAAATACTTCCATGTCTCTCTCACTCTCTCATACTCCACGTAAGAGTATGGTAGATCATGCTGGAAAATTGTCTTCGCTACCAACTGCCTAAACACAGTATGATCGTACTTGCGAGCTACTACTTTACCCTCGGTATTGAGTTGTTGCTGCCTTCCTCCATTCCTTGGATACATTTTACATCTCCCTCGATGTCTCCTCAACCCACTTGTTCCATGCGAGTGAGAATACCACGCATACTCATTCTTGCAATGATTGCATACAGCTTTCAAATCTCCATTTGGTTTTTCAACCACAGTGAAATCCTTCCAGACGTCTGACCATTGCCTACTCTCCATCTCTTCCAAATTGATTTCAGCCTCGTCCAACTCAACTTCTTCCAAATCATCATCAAAATCCGGTATATCCTCTTCAATCTTCTTCTTATTCTTCTGCGACCGACTAGAGGAGCCCTTCTTTTTTCGTGCCTCACTAGACAAGGCCTGAGGTGATGCCTTTCTTCTTCCTCCCCTAATCACGGCTTTCAACGGAACATTCTTCTGACTACGAGCCCGTGCGGACGAGCCACTACCACCATCCAGAGTGGATTGTAACATGGGCTTCCGCTTGGCTGTTCCATAAGTTGTTTGTCTGCGAGGCTTGCTCGATTGGGTTGGGGGTGTGATTTCAACATCAGATTCTTCTTCTGAATCGACCAGACTAATCAACTTTCTTTTCCGTGCTTGCTTCTTTCCATCATTAGCCTCATCAGCTCTCAGATCATTCCTTTCTTCTTCTGCAGCAAGTCTGGCAATGAGTTGCTGAGTCCCCAAGTCACAGGTAGCTGGTGGCGAGTAGTCAGTATTCAAACTGAATTGCTCTTCTGAGTCGTCTCTGGATGATCCCATCGTCTCTCAAGTTTCTATTGTTGCTGGTTTTTTTCGATAATTCTAAGTTTTAACTTACGGCTGCTTCTAACTTCTCCTATACGTGACTAAGTGGACGTAGGGTTTTTTACTAAAGTTAATTTTTAAATTAAATTTTGTAAAATTTTGATACTTAAAAAAAATAAAATAGAAGTTACGTGTTCTCAAGATAACAAGCATCTAAGTATCTAACAACAGATCAATTCATTCCTATCAATTCTCACTAGTTCTCAAACAACAAGCATCTAACAACATATCAAGCCATTCCTATCAATTAAGCATCTAACAACAGATCAAGCCATTCCTATCAATTCCTACTAGTTCTCAAACAACAAGCATCTAAGTATCTAACAACATGATCGAGTTCTAACTTCTAAGCCAGACAATGAGTTAACCTATCTAAACAGCAGTCCTATCTAAACAGCGAGTTCCTCTAGCTAAACCGTGAGTCCTATCAATGCTTACTAGGTGTACTAACCCGAGGTCCTTAGCTGTTATATCGAAATAAGTCTGCTAAGCTAACGAGCGGTTGCCTCCTAGTTCGCCATCACTCCAACGCCTACGAGTTGACCATCACTCGAGACAACACACGTCTTGACTTCAAAGAGGAGAAGAAGATGAAAAAATTCAAGAGTTAGAGCAAAGATTTAAGTTAAAAGAACTTATTTTTTTGTTTGTAATACATAACATGTACTTGCCGTGAGAAAGAACTGCCGTCGTCGGAGCTCAGGTGATGGAACAGTCGTCAAACCTCAGGTAATGGAACCGTCGTCGGAGCTCAGCTGATGGAACCGTCGTCGGAGCTCAGCTGATGGAACCGTCGTCGGAGCTCAGCTGATGGAACGAAGACAAAGAGAGGCTTCGGTGGTGGAATGACAAGGAAGAGAAGCTCTGATGATTCACTAGATTGACAAAAAAAATTCCAAACCAAGTTGTTAAAATTCAAACTCACATTCATTAGGAAACTTAAACCCACCAATGCTTCAAGAACTACTAATAAATATTCAGTAGAAAATGTATATTATTATAATTATTACCTCATCGAGAGGATTCTCAAACTGGAGATTCACACTCTCTGCATGAGCACGCATTACGGGAACACGTATACACGTCGCTGTTACTTTCACTTCTGTGTCATTCTGCGAAGACCAAGAAAGGTACAGAGTCTCTCTCTCTTTAACACAACCAAACATTTGAACAAAAAAGATCGCAGTGAAATGAACACTCACCCAGATCTTCCTTGTCTCTTTGACAAGTTTCATCTCCTCTTCGTTGTAACCATTCTCAGTAATGGGAGCGTTAAGGGAAAACAGGTTAAACGCATACTGCACAATACATAAAAGTACAACCATCAGAATCAGAAACATTCAAAAGATCATTAAACTATAAGCAAGTTGAGTATTCACCTGCTGACCAAAGATCATTAAACTATAAGAGAAGCTCATGAGTAAGAACCGCCGGCGTCGGAGCTCAGGTAATGCCGTCAGAGCTCAGGTGATGGAACCGTCGTCGGAGCTCAGCTGATGGAACGAAGACAAAGAGAGGCTTCGGTGGTAGAATGACAAGGAAGAGAAGCTCCGATGATTCACTAGATTGACAAAAAAAAATCAAAAGCAAGTTGTTAAAAAAAACAGTCGTGTAATGTCCGATCTGTGAAGATAAGAAGAAGAACCTTACAAGTTGTACATGCATGTCTGAACTGCGAAGCTTAGAAGCTCATGAAGAGACATCGAAGAAGAAGAATCGACTTTGTTGGAGCTTTCTCTACTTAGCTTCTCTGGTGAAGATCGAATACTATGTGGTCAGCACCGGACATCGAACGGCCGTGGTCGGAGGCTCGGAGCTCCATTTCTTCACGCGGTGAACTACATCGTCATCGCTTTCTCCGTTCATCTTTTTCTTTTTGTTTTTTCAGGTGAAGAGGCAGAATCGCAAATGACGAAAGGAAACGGGATCTAGGGCATCCCGCGGTACGCATTGGGCCGTCCTGCATAGAGCCCGGTACCAACCAAGCCTCAGCCCGCAAGGCCCGCTATTTTGCGGGTTGTTGATATCTCGGCCCAAACCCGCCCCAAACCAAGCCCTACCAAGCCCAGGCCCGCGGTCCAGTACTTTCTTTGCCATCCCTATTTGGGTCTACATATCCAGCTTCCGAGAACAAACAAAACCCACATTGCAAAAGCGAATTTCTTTTCTTTTTTTAAATACTAAAAAGGAATAAATGAGTCAATCGACTCAGAAGTCAGAATGAACCAAAAGAAAATGCCACGTGGTCTCATAAAAACGTATGGCCTGTGGGACGACGCTTGCCACCTACTCTTCTTCTTCCTCGAACGTTCATTTAAAACAAAGTCCCTCCCCCTTTCACATAGAAAAGAGAAAAAAAGGAGCCACCGTTCACGGTTCATTGAACAAAACAAAAACAAAAAATCTCAAGGCCACCGTTATTCATATTGTCGATCAGAAATGGCGTCGTTCGATGAAGCACCTCCCGGAAACCCAAAGGCCGGAGAGAAGATATTCAGAACCAAGTGTGCGCAGTGCCACACCGTCGATAAAGGTGCCGGTCACAAACAAGGTCCGACGGTCCACCTCTCTTTATTTTATTTTTCTATTTTAATCTCAATCGTTTTAAGTTTGTTCCTCTCTGGATCTATGAATGTGACATTGGGATGGAAACAGGACCAAACTTGAACGGATTGTTTGGGAGGCAATAAGGAACAACGCCAGGGTATTCCTACTCTGCTGCTAACAAAAACATGGCCGTCATGTGGGAGGAGAAGACTCTCTACGATTACCTATTGAACCCCAAGAAGGTACTCGTTTTTTAATTTGTTTATTGCTATATAGCAAAGGTTCATTGTTTTTTGGTGAATGAATTGAAGATCTTGCCTTGTTCCTTCATGGATTAATGCTTTTCTTAATGGATTCCAAAGTATTCTTCTGTTGAATGTTTGATTTGCTACAAACCCCATCTGCTTGTTCATGATTTAGGCAACATGTTGATTGTTTAATACCGAGTCATTTCTTCATTAGTAGTTCTTTTTTTTTCCGTTAGTAGTTTCTCTTTTAGCTGAGAACATTTTGATCTCTTTTTGATGTGGATTTTGTTTGCTTGTTACAACAGTACATACCTGGGACGAAAATGGTGTTTCCTGGATTGAAAAAGCCACAAGATCGTGCCGACCTCATTGCTTATTTGAAGGAAGGTACTGCATAGACAGACGCTCGGTTATAATGGAGCCTCTGTTCACCCTCCATTTTTTTCGCATAGATAAAAAATAAGACCAACGTATATGGTGGTCATAAACTTGCTTTGTATATCTTTAATTTTTTCAATGGGGAAGAAGAGGCAATCTTCTCCACCACGAAATTCAGGAGATTTTATTCCACTTGCCTAGTTTTTGGTTTCAAATCAGATTCTTCGACGACGAAAGTTGTATGTACCATTCCATGCTGAATTCTCGATGCCCAATAGACATATTTAGAAACATATAACTAGGGAAACTAAAATCGCACTTGAACAGCAAGACTAGTTTTGTCCGGACTGTATATTTGTAGTGTGAATTGAGTTCCTAGCTTGTTCTAATTCATAAGCTGACAAGCAAAACAAGTGAAAGACCACGGCATTGTCTACCTTGTGATGACTGATTCAAGTCTTGGGCTGTGAAGGCTTCCATTTCCTGGTATCTGTCAAAATAAATGGATTGTCTAATTGAGACTTTACCATCAAACAGAGAGTGAGTCATAGAACACAACACAGAACAGACCTCAACAACATGAGCTCCGATTCCGTTACGTGATATGAAATTCACAACTACTTTCGCAAACTCCTCCGGTATATCTTCCTGCGTTCATTGACATCCATTTTGGAATATTATCATCATCAGCACACGACGTTATACCTTTTATAAGAAGATAGTCCAATTCTATTTACACATTTATAAAGATATTCATGAATGCAAATCTTTTTATTCAGGAAGATAGTATACAAGCTCATGAGCTTTCCCTAAATATTTTTAAGATACATAGAGAAAAGAAAACTTTTTGAAAAAAAAGTTGAAAATAGATTTTATTTGATAAAAAGGTTTGAATTTTTTCTTTTGATAAAATTATCTTTTTGGAAAAAGCTAAGTTTTGACTAAAAATTGAAAATTAATTTTTTTGAGAAAGAAATATCAAAAAAGTAGTTCAATTTTCTTATTTTTTATTTTTTATTATTTATTAATTTTTATACCTTTGATAATTTACTCATAATTTTAAAGTTTACTAAAGGACAAAAACTTTAAAAATGTTATCTACACGATTTTCTCTTTAATCAAAGTCTAGGGGTCCTTTTTGTTTTTGTTAATGTGAAATACTTTTACAAGTTGCAAAAACTAGTATTTTAAAAACCGGAGATCGTCGTGACTCGTTTTTCTAGCAGGTTCTGAAATATGACAAAAATCTGATTTAAATTAAATCGGTAAACTCGATCAAATTCGTTACAACTAGTGACTAGGTGTGATATTAAAACTTGACTGCTTTCAAAATTAAAATTAAAAAAAAATAAAAGAATTGCAAATTTCAAAAAGATTCTATAAAAAAAATTAATATTTTCTTTTAAATTTCTGTCTAAATAAATTTGCTTTATTATATTTTATATTAATTTTGAAGTTTTTATTTTATTTTCGTATAATTTTTTAGATTTTAAAAATGATAAAAAGCTTTATGAAAATAGTTTTATATCTATACATATATATATCTAGTTAATTAAGTTTGGAAATTATATTAAAATATAAAATCTGGTTGAACCGGAACTGGCCATTGTCTGGGCTACAATGCCTAGTCAATATCCGGTTTTCAAAACATTGTAAAAAGAAGAAACCTAACTTTCGCCACTCGTTTCAAGGCTACATACATCTCTTTCTCCGGCGTAGCGTGCAGCCAAATTGCCACCAACACCAAGCTTGCTTGCTTGTCAGTTTGGTTGAGCCCATGGATCGATCTGTGAACCTCCTGGATCTAGCCTTAGGGTTAGATGAGCCATCGCCACTGAGAGGGAAGGTAGTGCTGATCGAGGACTGTGTGGAGACGAGTGGTTCGTTTGTGCTTCACCAGATGATGAAGCGTCTTCTCTCCCCTCATTCCTCTGATTCCCTTATCTTTCTCGCCTTTGCTCGCCCTTTCTCTCATTACGATCGAGTTCTGCGTAAACTCGTAATCATCCACAATCCTTCTTTTTTTCTTTTTTTTTCTCATTGTCTTACCATGTTGGTCTGACAGGGATGCAATCTAGCTACTCAAAAGACAAACAATCGATTGGTTTTCGTTGACATGCTCATGATGAAATGCTCAGGTAAACTGGTGTTCTCCTAGTCATTCGTACTTTTAGTTGGACTGTCGATGTCTGAGAGTGCCTTGGCCTTAGGGAGAATTAGGACATCTCTATATCTGGCTCCTAACTTTTGGTTATCTCGATTGTTTTATCACCACTTCTTCTTTGAAATCGACCACTTAAGCAAATATTGATTGTTGCTCAAAAGAAAAAAGAGAGTAGCATATTGATTCTGCTCCCTGCAAATCAGATTTGGAACAATGGAATTTTTTTTTTTAACACAGATAATGAGAGTGGAGTTGCAAAGCTATTTCGGGAGATACAAGGAACAGTTGGAAAGCTACGCAGTGTGACTAATAGCAACATAACTGTTATGGTGGATGACATGTCTCTCCTGGAAATTGCTGCTACCAATAGCAATTCAGATCACGTCTTGGACTTCCTTCATTACTGCCACACCTTAACTTCTGAAAGCGTAAGCTTTATTCTTCTTTACTCTATTAACCCCCTTCTTAATAACTTTTTTTCTCTACCAACAGAATTGTTCGGTGGTCACTCTCAATCACGAAGATATATACTCGAGCATGGAGAGACCTGCGTATTTGCTACAGATGGTATGCCTTGCGGATATTGTGATAAAAGCAGAGCCTTTAGCCTCAGGTTTAGCAAATGACGTACATGGCCAAGTAAATCTCTCAATGCCCTCCTCCTCCTTTTCTTTGGATTCATTAGAAACTAATCTTTTGTGTTTGGCGTAATGCTAATACAGCTGACAGTTGTGAACAAGGGGATGATAAGCAGCAAGTCGGGAAAAGGAAGCTCGAGGAACAAGTTGCAGAATTTTCAATTCCGGATCAAGGAAAATGGTATTGAGTATTTCTACCCTGGTTGCAGCAGAAACTGAGAGGATTTGGAGATAGTTTTTTGACGGTTATAAATGTTGTATGTTAGTGAGATATGCAGCTAAGACACGTGTGTGTGCGCTTTGGCATATGGATGAGGATTCTTTGACTTGGTCGAAACACTGTTTTTCTTCTTTAAAATTGGTTTAAACGGGCTTTATTCTACAGTGGGCCTAAGTATCGTTTCGTAGTATTTTAACCGGGTCGGGTTTAGTGTAACCGGATCCTAAATTCGTAACGAAATAGAGAAGTCTCAACACCGACCATTGGACCTGTTTGGTGACGTGGAGAAATATAATTGGTTAAGAAGAAAACAAGAGTTAATAGGGTTGGCTCTTCTGATTTGGCGGCTAGTCTCTGAAATTCCATCGATTCCAACGGATCATTCTCTTTTTTTTTTTTTTCCATCTGAATTTATTAATTAAAGGGGTTAAACAACCCAAAAGGGCACAGCCCAAACCTTACAAGGAACAACTAGAAAAGCCCAAATACATTAAACAAAAGCACAACAACCATTATGGGCCAACAGACCCAAATTCCGAAAACCCTAGCTAGGGCAACGCCGCTCGATCCGCGCGAAGCGCGCGCCTCCCTATCTTCTTCCTTCGGCTCCGGATTCCGCGATACGACGCCTAAACACTACGCCGTCATCGGAATTGAGCCGAAACCATTCAAACCCACCATTCCACCACAACTCGAATACAACCAACGCACACCGAGACTCATAACTAACCGGATCTACGAATTTAATAGAGAATAAACCCGCCTACAATCGCTCATCATCTCCGACATACATGCATGCGGAACCAGATTCAGAAACGAGAGGCAGATGAAGAAGAGAGGGTCGGATTCGTAGATCGCGGTGAGGTAACTCGAGAAACTAGCCGGCGCTAGCGGTGCTAAGAGAGCCACCGCCTCCCGGAACCAAAGCCGGCGATCTCGGTGCTGAAGAAGCCACCGACTCCCGGAAACAGAAACCGGCGAAGAAGATGCTGAGAAAGCCATCACTTCCCGGGACAAAATCGGACGGCCACCGTAGAAAGGTGCGCCGCCGAGACTAAACCCAACCAGATCCACAAACTAAAAACCTAAACACCTAAACCCCCGTTTAAAAGAAACTTGAAAAACATGACCGGACCGACGGTGGCTTAAGGAGCCACGCCGTCGGCCGGGAACCCTCTCTCTCTTCTCTCTCTCTCTTCTCTCTGTCCAACGGATCATTCTCTCTCTCTCTACAATTATTCTTCCTCCCTTTTATCTTTTTTTTTTGTTTTTCATATCTCTCTCTCTCTCTCTCTGCCTGACTCCGAGAAACCATCTCGGGGCTTTTCTTCTCCTTGATCCGTCTCAGATTTCTTGCTTAATATGGAGAATGTAATCGAATAAAATAAATAGCCTTTCTTCTCCTTGATCCGTCTCAGATTTCTTGCTTAATATGGAGAATGTAATCGAATAAAATAAATAGCCTTTTTTAATCTCTAGGAGTTTCATGGGGATTTGCTTTAGCGCTCAAGGGCAGTTCCAATTCTCTCAAAACCAAAACTCCTCTCAGAAGAAGACACCAGCACCAGGTATCTCAATCTTATCATGTCGGATTCGGATCTCCTTTGTAAAAAACAAATTGAATTTTGCAGTGTATCTAATGAATACGGATTGTAAAGAGTCGTCGTCGTCGTCGGTGGGTGGGAAACCGAGTCCAAGCGGTTTGCCTTTGCCTCCGAAAAACATCAAAGATCTGCAGTCCAATCCTGGTTACGAGAACGTCGACATCTTCACCTACGAGGAGATGAAGTTAGCCACCAAGCAGTTCAGGCCTGATTTCATCCTCGGCGAGGGTGGCTTCGGCGTCGTCTACAAAGGTGTCGTTGATGAGACCGTGCGGCCTGGTTACAACTCCACCAAAGTTGCTATCAAGGAACTTAATCCAGAGGGCTTTCAGGGAGATCGCGAGTGGCTGGTATGTATGTGTAATTGTGCTATGTATCTAGAGAGAGAGAGAGTTATGTTTTTTCAAAGTGTTGGATTTTTGTTGTTGTAGGCTGAAGTTAACTATTTAGGGCAGCTTAGTCATCCCAACTTGGTCAAGCTTATTGGCTACTGCTGTGAAGATGACCACAGGTTGTTAGTCTATGAATACATGTCATTGGGAAGCCTCGAGAAACATCTCTTTCGAAGTATCTTTCTGTTTTCCTCCTTTGTTTGTTTGTGATTTAAGTCTTTATATAATATGAAATGTTTCTTTCTCTTGGCAGGAGTTGGTTGCACTTTGACATGGTCCAAAAGAGTGAAGATCGCTCTACACGCAGCCAAGGGTCTCGCCTTTCTTCATGGTGCTGAACGCTCCGTCATCTATCGAGATCTCAAGACTGCCAACATATTGCTCGACGAGGTCTGCTTTGTTTTCAGATTTTAGAATTGTTAGTGAAGTTACTACAGTCTTGTTTCGGTTTGTCTGTCTATGCTCCCACCCCCCCCCTGAAAGGTGTAATGCTTGTGCAGTGTTACAATGCTAAACTCGCTGACTTTGGACTAGCTAAAGATGGCCCCAGCGGAGATCAAACGCATGTGTCAACACGTGTTATGGGCACTTACGGATACGCTGCTCCTGAGTATGTTATGACAGGTCTGTCTGTCTTTGCTAATTTTCCATTCCCACTTTTCATAGCTGTTTTTAAAATGACTCTATTTGTTGTTGTCATTAGGGCATTTGACATCGAGAAGTGATGTTTATGGATTTGGGGTTCTTCTCCTTGAGATGCTCCTTGGGAAAAGGGCAATGGACAAAAGCAGACCTTGCCGGGAGCATAACTTGGTCGAGTGGGCAAGACCGCTACTCAATCACAACAAAAAGCTTTTGAGGATCATAGACCCTCGAATGGATGGGCAGTACACCACCAAGGCCTTGATGAAAGTAGCTGATTTGGCATACCAATGCTTAAGCCAAAACCCTAAAGGAAGGCCCCTCATGAGTCATGTAGTAGAAGTCCTCGAGACTCTCAAGGAGGACGGTAATGCGCAAGAGGAAGTCATGGCTAATCTCCATAGCAGGGGCAAGTCTGTAACTTTATATGAAGCAGCTCCTTGTGATTCTTCCCAAGGCACAAGAAACGTTGACGGACAGAGGAGGGGTGGTAGAAGCAAGAGCGAAGCTTCCGTGGATGTTTCTGCTCTTGTTTCAGACTCGGATCCGGAATCTACCAAAGTTTAAGACTCGAGACAAGAAAGATCACAAGTGAATTGAGGATTTATGATCAAGAAAGGTAGCAGAGTTGGGTTAAGTGTATAAATAAGCTGAGTCTTCGTTTTGGGGATCCTTTTTTCTTTTTTTTAATCTTTTTGGGGATTACGAATATTAGTGCAATATGCAATTTGATCAACCTTTGAAATTCAAATGGATTTTTGTTTTGATCAAAGAAAGTGGTATATTTGACAAACTGATTGCATAACTTGGTAATGCATAGCAATATTATATAGCATATGATAGGAGCATCACAAAGACATGTGTCTCTATTCTTTTTTGGTACATAACATGATAAGACGCTGTACACGCATGCATCTCTGTTCTTTTGGTAGATGAAAAGATTGTATGATCCAGCTTCTCATCTAAGGCTCAAAACCGGCCATGCACCAGGAGCTGGCAGAGCAGGGCGGATCACAGGGACCCTTCTTACCTCTGTGAATCCTTCATTGAGTCGAGCTGCCTGACTCATCACCTGGGACACCTTCTGCACAGACCATATAAACAACCCAAGCTAGGAGGGTGAAGTAGACCAAAATTTGAAATTCTACAGCTAAAGGTAGACCAAAGTTTACTTTGCATCAACGTAAGATAAGAGCAAAGCTGACTCCTAAAACGAATCAATCCAAGCAAAATGATAACGCAATTCAAGTTCAATGTTACCACCTTATAGTCGAAAGCAACTTCAAGATGAATCCTTTGAGGTTTGTTTTTAATGTTGTAGAGTCTGCGTCCAAAGAGAAGAAAACCCATCACAGCTGCAGCCATGGAGACAGACCAGACAGGACCAATCCTAAAAGCACAGTACTTGACAAGCACCAAAGGCATCTTCCACCAAACAGTCTCTCTGCCTTTACTACTATCATCACCACATCTCACAACCACAGCATCCCCTCCACTTTCCTCAACTGCTTCGCTATCAGATCCAATCTCCTCTTCACCGTGAACAATCCCAGAAACCAGTTGGTTTCCCTCTGAATTGCTCGGATCCTCTTCTACACCAAGTTGGCTCTCAACGTGCCTTCTTCCATCAGCAACTTGGAGATGGTCTGTCTCGGACAAACACTCTCTCGCAACATAAGCCACAGCCTCGCTCTCGGCTTGCGCATCTTCAAAACCACTCAACCCCAATTCGTTTCTGATACAAGCGTCACTCGATTCACAAACATCCAACTGATCGAAATGATGCGAGAGAATCATACCATCATCGATTCCATTTGAGCTCCCCGTTTTCTTCTCCGATGCGGTTGAATCAGTTGATTCCGTGTCGGAGCCATGCACAAGCTCCCAGTCGAGCAACTCTGCCTCCATAACAATCGAAGTTCGAAGATTTCAGATTTGATTTTCTGAGAAAGAAAATGAGCCAACTTGGGTTTAGAGCGGTTGACTGACGATGATCAAAACACCCTAACTGTGTCTTTTATCCACTCAATGGATGAAGGAAGACGTGGAGGTTTCTAATTGGCTACGTGTCAATGCATTGCGTCTTTAAATCTTCAGCTAGATTCTCCACACGGCATTTAAGTAAAGGTAAGGTCACAAGTATGGTATAATTCGCTTTGTCTCCTCCTAGAGATATCATGCGGACCAAACCGCGGCCAAGTAGTCTATAGCCTAGCGGATCATTTTTACGAACCGGGCGGGCTGATCCACAGCGAATTGTGGTTTTTATATACATGTCCAATTCTGTTTCGCATGAAACGGCTGTGTGGACTAACTCACAAGTTGCTATTTATAATGTTTAAAATATATTACTCTCTCCCTCAATGAATAAGTGCACTTTGACACTTTTCACACAGACTCAAAAAGTAACAGAAATATATGTAACTTGTTATTAATTACATCTTTCTGACCAATAATATTTGAGATAAATAAAATTATTTATAAAAACAATACAGTTTGCAATTAATTTTCAACTGAAAATAAATATAATTTACATTGAAATTGTAAAGTGACATTTTTTGTGTAACAAGAAAAAAAAAGTTAGAATGACACTTATTATGAAACAGAGGGACTATATCGTTTTCATAATCTGAATGTAAATTTAGAATGTGCTTATAAAAAGAAATTAATTATAGAGTTATTTTTGTGTAAATAACATGCATTAGATTTAAAATTATTTATTTAATAAATGATAAAAAAAATTATAGAAAAATGAGAAAAACATAAAAGAATATATCATTTACAACTCTTATTATTTGAATTATATATTCATTATATGCATGTTTTTATTTATTACCTAATACTTGTATCCAAAAATTAACAAAGATAATAATAACCAATACATAAGGAATTGAGAAACACAAACCTAAGATCATTCATATAGAATAAGTGAAAAGTTAATACACTAATTGTTTAGAGGAGTTGCTTCTTATTTTCTTGCTTTTAGAATTAAATTTGAAAGTTTCTAAAAGAAACAAAACCTTATTTGTTGGATCCTAAAACTGGTATTTTAGTTTATGGACTAATTAAACAATAATGAAAGAAAAAATGAACACTACAAGAAAACACAATTTTAACGACGAAAATAAACAAGAAAAAATGGTTCGACCCCGTCGTCAACAGAGGTGTTCGATTGAACAAATTCGGTGTAGTTGATGCCAATAGTAAACGAAGGTACAACAAATTCGAACCTTTCATATTAGCTTCGCAAGCAGACCAGGCCAGGTTCCTTCCATATCCTCGGATGAGAGAATCATGAATCAATTGGTTTACCGTTATCAAAGTTACACCTTGTGGACGAATAATCGATGGAGAAGAACAACAATTGCAAGAAGAACACATCAATGAAGTCGAAGAACCTAAACAACAAACTGATGACATCTGTTGGACCCAATTTCGGTCAATGTGCAAATGGGCCACGATCAACTGAATGGGCCGCGAAGAGTTAAAGCCCACAACGAGCACTCGAGCCCCAAACGGAGATTTCAAAGATCCGGAGATCGCATAACGATTGCTGAGATCGCGGAGCAGTTGCGAACGTCACGAGAGCAACATACTATAAAGAGAGGAGAACATACATGGAGAAGGACACGTTGTAAACCCTTGAGAAAGACATGCACCCATACTTCGACCTTGTTTTCATCGATCTTTAGACCTTTTTTTTACGATCTCGTTGTAACATTCGATCTTGTTTTACACATTGTATTCGATATCATTCATCAATAAAAGTCTATTTTCGCTTACTGGAAACTGATTATATTGTTGTGTTCTAAAGATATCGTTGCCTACATCATTTATCTTCTCCTGATTAAACTCTCGATCACTATCAAATTCTTAGTGTAGATTTTAGGATCTACATTTTGGTGCCGATTGTAGGGAAGATAAACGAAAAACATCTTTGCTTAAAAAACCGATCTAAGTTTCCTAAGCGCGACTATGGATCTCAATCAAACTATCGGAACCACGCCATCAAGAATCGACAACGTCGATCCAGCCGGATCCAACTCGAGAATCAAAACCTTACCCGTGGGACCAACGTGCACCGATGGGACGACCCATAAGCAATAAATCTCTCCGATCGGAACCTCGAACCAAGAGCGATAATCAGTCCACGATCAATCCATGCCCCCAGACCGAACCGGAGCTTTGGGGAATGGTCTTGTCATTAATCGACGAAGTCCGCAACCAAAAGGCCGTCTACAGCGCCATCGCCAACTGACTGGACCAAACTGAACGGGAACTCACGGAGCACCGAGCTAACGCCCGAGATGAACCCAATTGCCTCCCGATCCATTAAGAGAAACACTAAATTCTCAAAACGTCGGAGCCTTCAGTACTCCAAAAATCCTGACCGTCCGATCCGGATGCTACATGGGAGATAACTCGCAATGACCTCCGCATTAGAGCATGCCACAGCGAAGTTTGAGTTACAGCGGGCTGGACGAAATAGACACCGGACTACAAGCCCAAAGAGGTACCCCGATCCAATCACAAAACAGATATATGGAAAGAACCGGAGAGCATATAAACCGAATACCGCCTTTGGGAAACCTAACCTTTGAGAACCAAACTCCATCAGCTCCGAGTACCGCCCAGCAAACGGGATTCGGCGACCCAATAGGGTAAGCCCACGGTTATGACCCCCCGAAGACCTATCGATGCAGATCCTCAAAGAGAAGACCTGGGAACCCCGGGCGAAACCGGAACGTTTCATTATTATATTGAAAGAAACGACGCCGAGCTCAAAAGAATACACGCCATCGTGCATATGGCGACGAGCTCTGCTCCAGGCATAGATATGGTCATTGAGGAAACAAGAAGAACCCCATTCACGGACCGAATCGCCAGCGTAAGGCTGCACCATGTCGGAAAACTCAAATTTCCCGAGTACGCTGGGAACACAGATCCGAAAGCCCATGTACGAGCTTTTCGACTAGCGATATCAAGAGCACACCTCAACGACGACAAAAAAGAGGACGGCTACTGCCACTTCTTTGCCGAAAACCTCACCGGGGCCGCCCTTGAATGGTTCGCAGGCCTCGAAGAAAACTCAATCGACAACTTCACCCAGTTAGTATCTACATTCCTCAAACAATACTCGGTTTTCATAGAAACAAAGGTTGATGAGGCAGACCTCTGGAATCTCAAGGAAGCACCTTTCGAGCCATTAAGAGCGTACGTGGTTTTCATAGAAACAAAGGTTACTGAGGCAAACCTCTGGAAATGTTTTACGTGGCTCTTACGAGGAAAAAGTTTATGTGGCTTTTACGAGGAAATTTTTTACCCCACTTTACGAGGAAAGCTTTCCTTTTAAATTTACGACAAATTAGAGAGAAAATATACGTTACGACAAACATTTAACGAGGAAATGACTTTCATAGTTAATTTGTCGTAAACCCTATTTTACAACGAAATAGCTACAAAAACCATCGTCCTCCTCCAATATTTAACCAAATATCAAAATATACATTAAAAGGGCATGACTGGTTTCTCCGCTACCCCTCGCAAATACAGCTTTTGCGGTTTCTAGCGGTTGTTGGCGTTTTGCAACAATCACTCAAACCGCTCTAAACCGCTTCAAATATCTCTTAACCTCTTAAATTCAAAAGTTGATTCCTGCTAGCATTTGCGGTTGCGGGAGAGTAAATTTTTTTCTTTTTTCTAAAAACAATACAAAAATAAAAATAAAAATAAAAATTTTAAACTGAAATAATAGAAATACTAAAATATATCTATTATATTATTTTTTATATTATAAATTTTAAAATAAAATTATTTTCAATAATTTTTTAAAAACTAAAAATATAATTTTAAAAATATAATTTTTATATTTATCATAATATTATGATGTTTGATATTTTAATAATTATATAAACTGTAAATATTTTTAATTTATTATTTAGCCGTTATTTTATTTGGTGGTTAACCAGTCATAAGTATCCCGTAAACGCATTAATTTCTAACCGCAGTACCAATCGTACAAATCTCTTAAAACCGCTTAAAACCGCAATCACCCGCATCCGCAAACTCCTGCAACCGCAACCGTTGCGGTTACACCAGTCTCGGAGTTAATTAGTAATGAATATATATTTTACGTACATTCTTAAGTATTTTAAGTACTTATTTGGGATTGGTTCAAATTTTCTTTTAAAATTTTTGAAAATTTTCTTTTTGATTTTGAAATTTTGTTTTTTGGGCTATTCATTTGGGTAGAACCCCAAAATCAAATACCTTAAGACTCATTTGTATATTTATGTCAGATTTTATTTAAATCAAATATATTTTTCGGGTCGATTTTGTTTAGATTTTCGGAATTTCTTCCCACCCACTGCTACATATCTTCGGTTCTCCACTTAGTTTAGATTTTTTTAGATATAATGAAAAAAGCTATTCAGATAGAACCCGATTCGGTTTTGGTTTGATTGTTTTTTATTTACTGTTCAGTATGATATTACTTGAAAAATTCGGATCGAGTTCAGGTTAAACCATCATCTATCTCTGGAACGAGGGGCAGTTCAGTAATTTAAACATCTTGAGATGACGTGGTTCATGGGGGTGGGTCGTTGATGGTTGGACATAAACCAAAGAAAATTGTCGGCGCTGACCAAACAACATCACCTCACCTCGTGGTTGGTTTCTCACCGCCGGATTGCGATTCCGCTGAAATCGACACGCTGCCTCCGGCGATCGAATCTCACGGTTTCGCTTAATCAACCCCCGGTAACTCTTTATATCCAGAGAACTTATTACATTCAGAAATTAAAAGCGATGGTATCTGAAAGGTTTCTTGTTAAGGCAACTCCGATGCGTGGAAATCGAACTGGAGCGTAGATCAAAGTTGGAGACTTTCTACTTCTCTTCTCGGACTCAACCACTGTTAATCCTTGTGTGTGTTTTCTTTTTGTCAGGTGCTTTGGTCGGGATCTTCCCTTTTGGCCATGGACGTTACAGGACAAGCAGCTACGAAAGAGGTTTCAAAGATTGTAAACGATGAAGTTTCATCAATCGAGATCAAAGTATTGTTATTCGCGAGAGCGCGTGAGCTCACGGGTGTGCCTGATCTAACACTGAAGATGCCATCGGGTAGTACAACAAAGAAATGTATGGACGAGTTGGTCATCAAGTTTCCAAAGTTAGAAGAGGTACGCAGCTGCGTGGTTCTTGCTTTGAACGAGGAATATACAACTGATTCGGCCATTGTTAAACACCGAGATGAGTTAGCCATCATACCTCCAATAAGTGGTGGCTAATGCCTTTTTTACTTGTTACTAAATCCTCTTAACTTGGGGTTTTTGTATTTTCATTGGCAATAAAATCATAAATGTAACAGTTAAAAGACTTGAGAAACTCGTTACTTTTTGTTCTAAACAACACAAAAAACAAAAAAAAAATCTTTCTTTTGATGAGAAAAAGGTTAACATTAGTTCCAGTTTGCTCTGTTTCTCCTACAATCATGACTTCTTCTGTGTATTGATTTTGTAGTCTCTCTGTTGATTTTGCCACATTATCATAACTCAGCAGCCAAATATATTTATTTTCGATTTTGTTCTTTGTTCCACCAATCAGGTAAAAGAAACGAACCTTTTGTATACAAGAAAATGAAAATGTATGAGACAAGAGAAAGTACTTGCTCTTGTATATAATATTAGTTGGACGCTTGTATATATTAGAAAGGAAGCTATTTTTCCCTTAAAAGTTCTCTGCAGTTTGCGCTATTACATATTCTATGCAAAGAACATCGATTTCTTGCACCTGTTATTGGTGTTTAACACTCCTCGGTGAGAGATATAAAGCTTCAGTGCATCTTTAAGAGATTGTGATCTATTGCCTGGTTCTCAACGACCAAACATATGGAACTGGTTATTTTCCCTGATCATGTAAGCTTTGGTACCGTTCCCGGATAGAGAAATAAACGGCAGGAGGTATGAAAGCGAGAACAGAGATACATACATTGTACAGAGGAGTCTAATTGTATTAAATACTTGCAGGGTAGGATCACTTTTTATCACACATTAGGATTTGAGATATATATTACAAGACACCAAAGGAATTAATCAATGATGTTAAGTAGATGAACCAGACAAGACACCAAAGGAATTAATCCACACATCTTGACATTTTCTTTTGATTTTTTGTAATTGTGCTTTACTGCGTCTAACTATGATGTAAAATAACGGATTCAAACAATCAAAAGTAAGAACAATTCCAAGAAGTAAAAACGCTCTTGGTGTCAAAATCTTCTTGAGTAGACATCGATATGAACATTGTCCAAGTATTTTACATTTCTTTATTTGTTGCTTGAATTAACAAATGAGACTTCTTTTCCTGTTTGGAATGAAAAATTAAAGAATATCAGTTCTTGTGGTACTAATTCTGGCAGCCTTATTTTACACCATCATCTTTTATACAAAAAGGGTAAGGTCGCCCATAACTATGTCATATGCATAGTTACCAGATGTACTAAGCAAGTGTGTTGGGTTTAGTTGCATGTAATTAACTCAAAATAGAACTGGTCAAATATAACAACACTAGAGTACTTTCCGCTAAAATTACTTCAAACATGTAATTTACAATATTAAGAAAATAAAAGATATTTTATTTGTTTTCTCGAAGTCATATTAGACTTCTTCTGATTTCTATAGAACAAAGGAATCAGCATTTAAAATTCTGAAACTAAACAGTTGGCCGTTTCTTTGGTCAAAACGCTTGCTTACACCCACCCTCAAGAGCATCAAAGCAAGCTTGACAGAGCATGGACACCTGAGTTTATGGTCAAAGCAAGAGGTCTTTGCACCATCTATTCGCTTGTTGTAGTTACCAACTGCACTTCGTTGAGATATGTTCATTTCCCTGTTTATTGTTGCTCCATTCTTTGCAAAATAAACTATAATTTAGTTGACTAAGACACACAGCTTGACATATTCTTTAGATTTTGTGTGTCTGCGCTTTGTTGTTCTACATTTGATGTAAAATAAGAGATTCAAACAATCAAAAGTTAGAACAGTTCCAAGAAGTAGAGCAGAATAATTCTTGGTCAAACTCTTCTTGAGCAGACATCTCTATAAATGTTTGGGAGTTGTCGATATTAGTCTCCATTTATATTTCATCTCTTTCTCTTTCTTTGTGGCTTGAGATTTGAAATGGGACTCCTTTTTATGCTTGGAATGAAGAATTACAGAATTTTTGTGGTGCTGACTCTGCTAATAATTCTCAATGGGCAGAGCAGTCTCGAGGCAAGAGCTGGTGCGGACAGAAAGGTACTAGACAATTATTATTATTATTATTTTTTGACCAGTAACATAAGCAGACACCAATAGACTAACAAAGTTGGTTCTGTTGTTATAAACAATGATAGGTTCATATAGTGTATTTGGGCGAGAAGCAGCATGATGATCCTGAGTTTGTCACAGAATCTCATCATCAGATGTTGTGGTCACTTCTAGGGAGGTATGTAAGAGTAGTTTCTCCTTCCAGAGTTTATTGCCTCAAACTGTTACTCAGATTTTTAAGTTTTGTTTTGTTCCCATGATTACAGTAAAGAAGATGCTCATGATTCAATGGTGTACAGTTACCGACATGGTTTCTCAGGTTTTGCAGCCAAGCTTACCAAGTCCCAAGCCAAGCAAATAGCAGGTATCATATCATGTTTCAAGTCTCATATATTTTCTTGGCTTTCTTGTAAACAAACATCTACATCATACATTTACATTCCATCTTCATTTGTGTCATCACACACATCTGAAATGTTCCTCACTGCTAATGTTATGTGGCAATAGATTTACCTGAGGTGGTTCACGTCACACCTGATAGTTTCTACGAACTGACAACAACTCGTACGTGGGACTACTTAGGACTTTCAGCCGCCACTCCGAAAAATCTTCTAAATGACAGTAATATGGGTGAAGAAGTTATCATTGGCGTTGTGGACACAGGTTGGAGTGTTAATTTATTTGTACATACATGTCCTGTTGCTTCTGAATAATCAATTAAAAAAAACATATTCTGATTGTGCAGGAGTATGGCCAGAATCTGAAGTCTTCAACGACAATGGTATTGGACCGGTGCCGAAACACTGGAAAGGAGGCTGTGAATCAGGAGAGGATTTCAACTCCTCTCACTGCAACAAAAAGCTCATAGGAGCCAAATATTTCATCAATGGGTTTCTTGCGGACAACGAAAGCTTCAACGAGACAGAATCACTAGACTTTATTTCCCCTAGAGACTATGATGGTCATGGCACGCATGTCGCCACCATAGCAGGTGGTTCGGTCTTGCCCGGCATAAGCTACAAGGGCCTAGCCGGAGGGACGGTGAGAGGCGGGGCCCCTCGTGCTCGAATAGCAATGTACAAGGCTTGTTGGGACGATTCTGGTTGTTATTCAGCTGACATCTTGAAAGCTATGGATGAAGCTATACATGATGGTGTCGATGTTTTGTCCCTGTCTCTTGGCTATCGAGTTCCTTACTTCCCAGAAACTGATGTTCGAGATGCAATAGCTACAGGGGCGTTCCATGCCGTTTTAAAGGGTATCACAGTTGTTTGTTCAGGTGGTAACTCTGGCCCAGCTGCTCAGACTGTGGGAAACGCGGCCCCTTGGATCTTAACAGTGGCTGCAACTACTTTAGACCGGTCCTTCCCCACACCTCTTACACTTGGGAACAATAAAGTCATATTGGTAACAACAAGATATACCCCATTATATTCCTATTAGACGTTTTTACAACGTAACGTCTTCTTATTCTGAGTTATTTCTCAGGGTCAAGCAATGTACACAGGTCCAGAACTTGGTTTCACTGGCTTGGTTTACCCAGAGAATCCAGGGAACAGCAACGAAAGTTTTTCTGGGTAAATAAAAACTAATAAATCTCTAGTTTCTTGTTCAAAAAAAAAAAATATTCTCTAAGTTTACTTGTGCTTGTAACTCAGTACCTGTGAGTTTCTCGACATCAATTCTAATAGTACAATGCGGGGAAAGGTCGTGTTGTGCTTCACAACAGCAAAACGTTCCGGGGCTGTATCAAGCGCTGCACGTTATGTGAAGAATGCTGGTGGTGTTGGAGTTATTATCGCAAGAAACCCAGGAGACACTCTCTCACCATGTCTTGATGATTTCCCTTGCGTTGCTGTTGACTACGAGCTGGGGACAAATATACTTCTCTACATACGTTCCAGTGGGTATGTATGTAAACATGAACTTTGAGAGAAGAATGTGATCAAACTCTAGTTCTTGTATTACTGATAATGTGCTTGTTGTGGTTTGCAGATCGCCTGTTGTGAAGATACAACCTTCTAAAACACTCATTGGACAACCAGTTGGTACAAAGGTGGCAGAGTTCTCATCAAGAGGACCTAATTCAATTGCCCCTGCGATCCTTAAAGTACGTCAGAGTCCATGCACATAACTTGTCTGTCTCAAGATGCTTTTAATCACATATGATGCATGTGTGGCAATGCAGCCAGATATAGCAGCACCAGGAGTGAGCATACTAGCAGCTACAAACACTAACACCACTTTCAACGACCGAGGATTCATTATGCTGTCCGGAACATCAATGGCGGCTCCTGCCATTTCAGGTGTTGTTGCACTTCTCAAAGCTACACACCGTGATTGGTCTCCTGCTGCCATTAGATCAGCCATTGTCACTACAGGTTCTTGCCTTCTTTGGAAAAGATAAGACAACTAATAGAGTCAACTCTTTTAAGAACATATTTATTCTTCTGACAAAAGTGTTTTAATAACTGTGCAGCTTGGAGAACAGATCCATCTGGAGAGCGGATTTTTGCAGAAGGGTCACCCCGGAAGCTAGCTGATCCGTTCGACTATGGTGGAGGTCTTGTGAATCCAGAGAAAGCAGCAAAACCAGGTCTTGTATATGACTTGGGCATCGAAGACTATGTTCTCTACATGTGCACTGTTGGTTATAACGAGTCATCAATCTCTCAGCTTGTCGGTAAAGGAACAGTCTGCTCGAATCCCATACCTTCCGTACTTGATTTCAACTTGCCTTCCATCACAATCCCAAAACTCAAAGAAGAAGTTACTCTCACCAGAACCCTCACTAATGTTGGACCAGTCGATTCGGTCTATAAAGTAGCTGTAGAGCCACCGTTGGGAGTTCAAGTGACTGTGACACCAGAAACGCTAGTGTTCAACTCAACCAACAAAAAGGTCTCTTTCCACGTGAGAGTCTCGACCACACACAAAACCAACACAGGCTATTACTTTGGAAGCTTGACTTGGAGTGACTATGTGCATAACGTTACAATTCCTTTGTCTGTGAGAACCCAGATTCTGCAGAATTACTATGATGAGAACTGAACTTGTCTCTAGTAACTATTATTCTTGTGATTGTACTAACATTATGCTTTGTATACTTACTTGTATGTGTCCAACTTTGTATGTAATGCTGAATAATAACTTCGTAATGATTCACCGGCAAAAACACAAAGTTGAATAATTGATAATGATGGAAGTTTCTGCTTTGTTCTCTAAATCCCAGTTTTTAATAAAATATATATACAGTATTATTGACTATTGGATCTCCTAGGTTTTTACCGGGTCTCAAAGATAATGCCTCCAATAACTTGGTTTAAAATCTGAAACACGTTCCCTTTGTTTCTAAACAGCACAGAAAGATGTGTCTTTATAATGACGAATCAAGACACACTGATCATCACAACAACAAGAAAAAGCAAAGAAAAGTGGTCTCAGTAGCGACCGGGTCTTGAATGGTTGATATCTAGTGCCGAACTCAGAACCCTTCTACTGTACTCCAAACCGGCTCCATTTGAAACTCCTGGCGGAGGTGGCTCTGCAAAAACGCAAAGACCCAAGAGACTAGGATGGTTAATGCAAACTAAATACTCTGTTTCGTAACGTAATAACCAATCACGGCTCCGGTTACAAGACCGAACAGGCTCGTAACACATAATAAGATGTAATGAATCCTTTATCTAAGTTTATGTTGGAATGAAAAACTTTATAAAGATGGAGAAAGTGTTTAAGTGTTTGAAGAGAAAGTGTTTTGTGTGAAGAAGAAAGATTTTATAACTTAGAAGAGGATTTTTATTACTTATTACAAACTTGGATTATTTCTTGATGATACAAAATGATGGGGAGTGGAAGTATTTATAGCCTCCAAAGTACAAAATATCTTACATATTTTAATCCTAAATCTAGAGAATTCTAGCATAATATCTAAGATTTTTTTATCCTAATTATCTAGATAATTCTATGAGAATATCTAGATTTTTATCTTATGGAGGTGGAGGATAATTCTAGATATTGAGTTAAGTTTGGGCTAAAATGATTAGTAAATTATTAGCCCAAAATGTGATACAAATCAAGTTTAACTTTCAACACCCCCTCTTAAACTTGATTTGGTTACTCCTAGTAAGCTCCTCATCTTGATGAAGTTTTCTCGCTTGAGTGGCTTGGTGAAGATATCAGCTACTTGATCATTTGTCTTCACATACTCCAACTGCACATCCATCCTGGTAATACATTCTCGAATGTAGTGATAACGAGTATCGATGTGCTTACTCCGGTCATGGAAGACTGGATTCTTCGCCAATGCTATTGCCGACTTGTTATCCACAAATATCTTTGTTGGCTCCTCTTGTGGTAGGCTCAATTCCATTAGCAAGTTTCTTAACCAAATAGCATGGCAAACACATGAAGTAGCTGCCACATACTCCGCTTCACAAGTAGAAAGGGTGACTATTGGTTGCTTCTTTGACATCCATGTGAAAGCGGTTTCTCCAATGAAAAACACGAAGCCACTTGTGCTTTTCCGGTCATCTACGTCTCCACCCCAATCGCTATCGCTATATCCAACAAGCCTGTAATCTTCAGAGATAAAGTAGTACAAGCCAAAGTTGATTGTACCTTTGATATAGCGTAGGATCCTCTTAGCTGCCTTGAAATGAGTTGTTGTTGGATGCTCCATGTATCGACTAACAACTCCAACTGCGTGTAGGATGTCGGGCCTTGTGCACGTTAGATATCGTAAGCTTCCAACCAAACTCTTAAAGAGTGTTGGATCCACACTCTCTCCTTCTTCTTCCTTTGACAACTTGACTCCACATTCCATTGGCGTGCAAACTGGATTTGAGTCATTCATCTTGAACTTCTTAAGCACCTCTTTTGCATAGCCTTCTTGAGTAATGAAGATTCCATTTTCTTCTTGCTTTACTTCAATGCCAAGGTAGTATGACATTAATCCAATGTCGGTCATCTCGAACTCCTTTGTCATCTCCATCTTGAAGTCTTCAAACATAATCGGATTGTTGCCAGTGAATATCAAGTCATCAACATATAAGCATGCAATCAATATATCATTGTTTTGAGTTTTGATATAAAGTGCATGCTCATATGGACACTTGATGAAGTCTTTCTCCTTGAAGTACTTATCAATCCGAGTGTTCCATGCTCTTGGTGCTTGCTTTAATCCATAAAGCGCCTTCTTCAGCCTTAAGACTTTGTCTTCTTCTCCTTTGACTATGTAGCCTTGTGGTTGCTCAATGTAGACTTCTTCTTCAAGGTCTCCATTTAAGAAGGCTGATTTTACATCCATTTGATGTATCCTCCAACTTTTTTGGGCTGCCAATGAAATAATTAGTCTAACCGTTTCTAAGCGAGCAACTGGAGCAAATACCTCATCATAGTCGATCCCGGCTCTTTGACTATAGCCTTTTGCCACCAATCTTGCCTTGTACCTTTCAACTTCTCCTTTAGAGTTCTTCTTTGCCTTGTACACCCACTTCACACCAATTGCCTTGTGTCCATTTGGAAGTGAAGCTAACTCCCATGTATCATTCTTTTGAATCGAATTGATTTCCTCATCCATTGCACTTCTCCATGACTTCTTTTCTTGGGCTTCTTCAAAGTTCATAGGTTCGCAATCCGCAAATAGACAAAATAGAGTAAGATTGTCTTGATTTTCGGTTACCTCGTAGATATCTTGTAGACTTCTAAAACGTGGAGTCCTTTCACTTGAGCTTTCATCTCCTTGAGAACTTGTTGTTGGTGAAGTTGGTGGTGTAGCTGGATCTTCTCTCGGTTGCTCCACATTCTCTTCTTCAAAGGATGGAAAGAAGTTGTAGTCTTCATTATTTGATCTCCAATCCCATTCTCCTTCTTCATCAAAGATGACATTCCTACTAATGATTGTCTTCTTTGTTTCAGGATTGTAGAGCTTGTAGCCTTTGGAGTTAGCGTCATACCCAATGAAGATATACTTCTCACTTTTATCATCTAGTTTGCTCCGCTTCTCGTCTGGAACATGAGCATGAGCAATGCTTCCAAAGACTCTTAGATGTGAGACTCCGGGCTTCCTTCCGCTCCAAGCTTCTTGTGGTGTCTTTTCTAAAACACTCTTTGTAGGCGAACGGTTTGATATATAAACCGCACAAGCAACTGCTTCTGCCCACAACTCCTTTGGTAGCTTCTTACTCTTGAGCATGCTTCTTGCCATCTCAAGTATTGTCCTATTCTTTCTTTCCGCAACTCCATTTTGTTGAGGGGTTCTTGGCACCGTCAATTGTCTTCGAATTCCATTATCTTCACAATACTTCAGAAACTCCTTGGACATGAATTCTCCTCCTCGATCCGATCTCATGGACTTGATCTTAAGACCACTTTCCTTCTCAACATGGGCTTTGAACTTTTTGAAAATTTCAAACACTTCTGATTTTTGTTTCAAAAAGTAAACCCATGTTTTTCTTGAAAAGTCATCGATAAAGAGAAGGAAGTAGTTACTCTTACCAAGTGAACTTGGTTTGATCGGACCACATACATCTGTATGTATGAGTTCTAGTGGCTTTCTTGCTCTTGTCTCCGACTCCTTTGGAAAACTCATCTTGAATTGCTTTCCAAGTAAGCAACCTTCACACACTTGATTTGGATGATTGATGCAAGGTAAGCCTTTCACCATTTCTTTCTTGGAAAGTAGCTCTAAGCCTCCAAAGTTGAGATGCCCAAATCGAAGATGCCAAAGCCAAGATTCCTCCTTGTAGCACATCTTGAGACATCGTGCAATGTCATTTTGAATGTTTAGGACAAACATTCTATTACTTGACATCGGCACCTTTGTGATGAGATTATTTGCATTATCTCTTAAAGAAAGGCTATTATCCTTTAGTCGAATGTCATAACCTTTCTCTAAGAGTTGTCCTAGGCTCAAGATGTTGGTCTTCATGCTTGGAATGTAGTAAACATTGGAAATGAATTGATGATCTCCATTCTTCAAGCGGATGAGAATATTTCCTTTACCTTTCACCTCCATCTTCGATTCATCTCCCAAAGCCACATTGGTTTTCACCGATTCATCAAGCTCCACGAACATGCTTTTATTTCCACACATGTGGTTGCTTGCACCACTATCAAGGTACCACTTGTGAACCTCATTTGGTTCATCCTTCTTGTAAGCCATCAATAGTATATCTTCTTCCTTGTGCCGTTCTTCAACATAGTTGGACTTCTCTTCCACTCTATTGTTGTTTGGAGTTTTGCACTCAGAAGCATAATGTCCAAACTTTCCGCAACTATAGCATTTGATGCTTGATTTATCGTACCTTGATTTTGGGTTTCCTCTTCCACGACCTCTTGATGAATTCTCTCCTCTTTGGTTGAAGTTGTCTTCATATGGTCTCCAACCTCGTCCATTTACACCACGACCTCGTCCTCGGAAATGACCGCCACCACGTCTTGGATTGCTTCGGCCACTTTCTTCCTTGTGATCAATTCTCATCTTGAGAACTTGCTCCACAATATCTTCTTTCTTCTTCTTCTTTTCTTCATAAGCTTGTAGTGATCCAAGAAGTTGCTCCATCGTCATAGTCTCCAAGTCTTTTGTCTCTTCAATCACCGTAACAATGTGCTCGAATTTCGAATCCAATGATCTAAGAACTTTCTCCATGATTCTCACCTCATCTAACTTCTCACCATTTCTTTTTAGGTTATTAGTAACCGTCAAGACTCTTGAGAAGTAATCTGAGATGAGTTCTCCTTCCTTCATTTGTAATGCTTCAAATTCTCCTCTTAGAGTTTGAAGTCGTACCTTCTTAACTTGTTCCGCTCCCTTGTAAGATGTCCGAAGCTTGTCCCATGCTTCTTTGGACGTCTTTGCACCAGCAACCTTCTCAAATGTATCTTCATCTAATCCTTGATAGATTAGACAGAGAGCCTTCTTGTCTCTCTTCCTTGAATCTCTCAAACCATCTTTTTGAGTTTGAGATAGACCACCATCATTCTCCGGTTCATTGAAGCCTTTCTCGACTATCTCCCACACATCATGTGCTCCTAAGATAGCCATCATCCTAAGACTCCAATTGTCATAGTTGCTCTTAGTGAGCAATGGAACTTGGAGGGGAACACCACTATTTGCCATCTTCAAAGGGAACTTGTAGCTCTGATACCACTTTGTTGGAATGAAAAACTTTATAAAGATGGAGAAAGTGTTTAAGTGTTTGAAGAGAAAGTGTTTTGTGTGAAGAAGAAAGATTTTATAACTTAGAAGAGGATTTTTATTACTTATTACAAACTTGGATTATTTCTTGATGATACAAAATGATGGGGAGTGGAAGTATTTATAGCCTCCAAAGTACAAAATATCTTACATATTTTAATCCTAAATCTAGAGAATTCTAGCATAATATCTAAGATTTTTTTATCCTAATTATCTAGATAATTCTATGAGAATATCTAGATTTTTATCTTATGGAGGTGGAGGATAATTCTAGATATTGAGTTAAGTTTGGGCTAAAATGATTAGTAAATTATTAGCCCAAAATGTGATACAAATCAAGTTTAACTTTCAACAGTTTAATGTAGTAAACAAGCAGCTTGATTCTCACACAGATGATATACAGTTAGTTAGTGTCGTATCTAAGAAAAGTTTCCATCTTTTTGGTTTAAGAGACAGACCTTGAGTGTAATCAAGAGGCATAGGGGAAGGTGAAGACATCAACTGTGATGAGAATCTCTCGGAATGGTGATCGAAACTCAGAGACTGAGGTCTTGTCCTGTGACCTGAACCTGAACCTGACTGTGCTTTGTCTTGTCCAGATATCTAAAATCCACAAGCGAAACTCAGCAACGCAAGCACCACACAAAGTCAAAGAAAGGAGGAGGGAGGGGAGGGGAGGGGAGGACTCACGGCGAATTTGAGAGTTCGATTGTAGAGAGAGACAAGACCGGAGAAGAGCTTGACGGCGTAATCGGCGATCTCTTCAGTCTCATACTCCGCGAACGCAAAGCCTTTTGGTTTTTCAGTTTCTTTATCGCGAGGGATGTGTAGATCGATTACTCTCCCTGCTTGGATCAAGATATCATACAAAACCCTATCGCTTACTCGCTCGTCCACGTTCCCTATGTACACGGTACAACTGGTGTTCCCGGACATGGACGCTGATGATTACCCTACAATGAGGACACGATGAAAGAGATGCTGTTCCAAGATTCGTTTCCGTTAACTGATTGTGAAATTGAGATGAGAAGACACGAAAAGCTTCAAGAGGGGTGGAATTGTAATTTCCTTTCATTTTGAGCAAAGATTACCCATCTAGACGGTCTAGTGGTTTCGGTTTACATCAAACCTAGCAAACATATTAATTTAAGTTCCACAAGAAGCATCATCAACCTTGAGAATTTCACACACACAATTCTGAAATTTACTTACACTCGCACACACTTATTCCATGTCGTCGCCCACTTACTCGACCAAGGAGTCGTCGCCCTCCTAGTGTTGAGTATATAAACAAAGGCCGAAACAGAAGAAAAATAATTTTTCCTGCATCGGGATTTATCATTAGGCCTAGGGAGCTTAGTTCTATGTGGTTTTTAGTCTAGTGAACCTAGTTAAACTTTTTTCGCCATGCTTTGTTTCTCTATTGCTTGCATCCAGTTACTATATAGTAACTCACTCTATAAGTAAGTGAAGATTAGAGATGGCAAACAAATTTATCCGTCCTGTACTGCAAAGCATAAAGGTTTGTCTTCAAGTGGGTCACAACGGATCATGTCCACGCAAGCTGCAGTCTCCGAAGTGACTAACCCAATCCCATACCGCAATATTAGTATGCCTTCGCGGGTCGACCCGCGAGACGTCTGATATGATGTTGCCTGCACTATCCAAACTACATGATCAGTACGCTATGTTGATGCAAATTCGAGTTATGATCAATCAACAGCATTATAATCAATATAAGACAAACATAACAACAATACAATGACACATAACACATAGCAAACAATATAAGACAAGCACAATCACATATTACACAATGAATTATCAACACGCCAACATAACATGCAATAAGAGAATGAACAAACCGAAAATATCTCAAGAATAAGGCAATAAGGCCGACTCTTCCAGTAACATGCAATAAATAGTATATAGAAAAATTCAATCATTCTTCTTGAGGTAATGAACATGCAATTAAAAGTAGATCTACTGAAAAGAAAATAAAGAACATGAGATATGTACATGATTTTGTTGCATGCATGTAGATCAAAGACGAAGGAGAAGAGAGGAAAAACCTTCAGAGGTCAAATCGTCATCACCAAAGATATAAGCTTCTGTCGGTGGAAGTCACCATCACCGTTGCCATCGGTTCTTTCTGTGAACCTCCTCTACTACATAACTTCTAACGATGTGAAGACCGGAACACCATCTGAGTTCGAACCATCATCGCCGGAATTCATCTCTTTCGCGCCTGAAGCCACAAGCTATTGTCTTCTTCTCACACTCTCTTGTCTTTTTCAGGTGAAACAAGAAATGAAGAAAAAGAGACGCGGGCCCTTATAATCCCGCATGACCTGTTTTGGCCCATCCCGAAAAAGCCCAGTCCTGCAACATCCCATCCCGCGAGGCCCATAAACTTGCGGGGCTAGAAAACGCTGGCCAAATACTGTTCCGCTACATGCCTTTGCGGGCCAGGCCCGCGGTCCAGGTTCGACTTTGCCATCTATAGTGAAGACAGTTTGATCTCTTTTGTACAATACATTTAGGTTGATCCTTGAAAAATATACACATGCAGCCTTTCATAAGGTCCATACCGAAATTAATAAAAATTATTTAATCTTTTTCATCTTTTTCATTTTGTGTGTGTTTGTAGCAGTGTTTTTAAACCCAGACCAGACCGGCAGTCAAATCGGGTTGAACCGCGAAGCAGACTCCAATTCGGGTTGGGTTAATGTCAAAACCCAACTGAAGTTGAATCAGATAAAAGTCCATATTGAAATTATAAAAATCCGGGACCGGCGATCCAATGAACCGGCAAAACTCTGTTTTGTATATAAACAAAATATTTACTAATAAAACAATTAACTTTTCTTCTTTTAAAGTAAAATTAGGGTTTGCCAGTTTAACAAAATATCTCCATCTCGTCTTTTCTTTTGACATCTCTATAATTCACAAGGTATTGTCTACTTCTCAAAGTATTGTTTTTGTCTATTTCTCACTTTATTTAAATATTATTTCATGATCACTTGTGTTGAAGGCATTATTTTTCTATTACGTATGCCTATGAATGCAGTTAATTCTAGGTTTTATCAGTATATTATCAGAAAAATTGCAAGTGTGAGTCATGGTTATGAAGGACCTTCGTATCATGCTTTAAGGGTTGGTTTACTATGTGATGCTAAGCTTCAAGTTTCTTTGATTATCGACTCTTTTAGGAGTACATGGACTGATACTGGTTGTACTTTGATGTGTGATGGGTGGAAAGATACTAGGCAAAGGGCATTAATTAATTTTTGGTCTAGTGTCCTAAGGGGGATACTATCCTTTCATCAAGCCAGTATATGCTTCCAGAATATATACAAATGCAGAAAATTTATGTAACCTATTTGCTGAGGTTGTGAAGATGATTGCCCCCAAAATGTGGTCCATATGGTGACAGATTGTGCACCTAACTACAAAGCTGGTGGTGTTAGGCTTGTAGAAAGATATTCTATCATATACTGGTCACCGTGTGCAGCTCACTATATTAACTTGACAGTAGAAAATGTGGGAAAGCTACCTCATGTGGAGAAACTAACCAGCAATGCATCAAAGATCACTGTGTTTGTGTATAGCTATAAGCATATTTTGAACTGGTTGAGAAATAGACTGAGTTGGAGTGAGATAATCCGGCTTGGGGAAACTCGATTTGCTACAAGTTTCATAGCTTTACAAAGTTTACATGTCCATAAAGATTACTTGCAGAGTATGGTGCTGATGAGGAGTTCAGAAAGATCTCAAGATCTGAGAAAGCAAACATGTGGAACCGCTTATCTTTGATAAAGACTTTTGGAATGAGTGCTTTATGATTGTGTAGATTATAACTTTGTTGATCGGTGTATTGCGTATTTGTAATGCTGATGAAAAACCATCTTTGCCTTATGTATATGAAGGGATGTATAGGGCACGGCTAGACATAAAAAATATATTCAAGAAAAATAAAAATCTTTATGTCTTATACGAAGATTATTGCCAATAGGTGGGATAGGATGTTTCGTCGTGACATCTATACTGCAGCTTATTTTTTTAATCCAGCCTTCTTGTATGACAAAAAGAACTTTTGTGATAAAGCCGCATTACAAGAGGAATGCTAAATCTGGTTGAAAAGCAGAGGAGCAGTCTAAGTGAAACAATGTTGGTATCTACTCTTACCAATTTGGCCATTTACCAATTTGGACATTTGATTGTTCTTTCATAAATTAATACTCAATGAGAAGTGTCAATTTCTGAATTGGCAAAGTTGTACATAATAGTACCAATCTGGTATCTAATGAGAAATTGTATCCACTAGTATCATACTAGTATGTGGAATGTCATCATCAAGTTGTATCCACTAGTATCAGTCAAAGTTGTACCTAGTAGTACCAATTTGAAGTATGTAATAATAATACTTTAAACAGTACGTGGAAGAGAATGGCGGAACTCCATAGACTCAAATCCACCCTGACGCCTATGGGATTAAGTAATTTTTTTAATTTTCTTATTATCTCACTTCATTTACTTTAATGGGTTGTAAACAGTGAATAATAACGGAACTACACAGCACTATATGTATGATATTATATAGTCCAACAAGAGAAGCTGGGTATAACTGTGCAAGGACAGATTCAACAGAACTACCATGTTCCTAGTTCCTTTAGGCTTTAGATGTTCAGACTTCACAAATTGATAGAGAGTATGATAGCTACCTGAAGGATCATGGTACTCTAATACTATATCTAGTGTGCTATCTCCGCTCCCTAGGCTTCTCTTATACCAACATTGTGTTCCTTGGTCATACATATATTGCTCGTGACAAAAAAAAGGTCATACGCATATTGCAGTTAACTTTTTCCCTGCAACAAGTGGAACTTGCTGTGATTACAGAACTGAATGCCTAAAACCTAATTCTAAACTTGACTTCCGGAAAAGTTTCTACCCAAAGACAAGAAGATGTTATAACTGCTAAGACTTTTGAATCATCTTTACATGTCAAATTGCCAATATTAAAACTGAATCTACAAACTATGACAGATAATTCTCCCTGATCTAAGTCTTTCTCCAAAGTCAAAATTAAAGTCATCTGTATCAGTACTTCCAAAACAGGTCATCCACCTTATAGGTCCTCTACATCTCACCTTAATCAAAATCACCATAAATATCAGATAAACTATGACATTACCACATAAAAATAAGTTCAATAGATATCAGAGAATTATGATATAGAAGAAGAGATACCACTCTCTTGAGAAAGAATAGTCTTGATGTACTACATCAATCACACCTACACAGCTTCGTCTTGATCATGTTCTTATACTAAAACTGAAGCACAAATGGAACTTTAAAGAAGACTATAAAACAGATCTTCGCTACAATTCAGCTCCAAGCAAATAAAAAAATGAGACGACACTGGAAATCCAAATGCCCCTTTTGTTACCCATTATAGTTATTACAGAACTAAAAGCTCTCCGGCTAATATAAAAATTGAGTACACAAGTCACAAAAGAAACAAGCTTGTAGAAGAATGTCCAAATCTGAACCAACCAAAATCACATTGGTAACAAGACATACTTCTCCTAAAAGAATCTATCCACACATTCAAAGATCATCCATCCAGTGAGTTCCTCAATTCTGAATCATCTTGGAAAGGAATCTTCATGTCAGAACCAACCCAAACTCTGGTTTTCAGAGAACAAGACCCACAAGGAAGAACCACAGACGCCACCGAGGCACCCAATCTCCTAACTTGAACACAATCACCCTCTTTCAACAACTCAAAACCCATCGATTCAAGCTCAGAGGAATCAACAGAGAAGTAATCACCACACCTACACTGATAGAAAATCTCCATGTCTTGTCCGTTGATCTCCACCGACATATCCTCTAGACTAATCTCATCAGCAGTGGTTCCTCCGTCCTGTCTCGAAGACCGAAGGTCGTTGTCGTAAACCACGCGCAGCTCTGCATCGCTTAGGACTTGCCACGCCTTTTGGATCTTGAGAAACTTGTCGTCTGAGCTACAACAACGAGAGGTGTTTAGCTTATCTGGGTGTGAGTGGAGGATGGCGGATCGATAGCTGTTGCGGATTTGGTCATAGCTCGCGTCTTCTTTGACGGAGAGGATCTCGTAGTATGTCTCGTGGATAGACGTTTCACCCAGAAGCATGATTGTTGAATCCTTCCTTTGTGCAATTACACCAAAGGGGGTTGGTTGGTTATTAGGGTAAAGGCAATTCGTTTTTTTCACAATTGACTTGGGTTCAATTTGATACGTTTTTCTTTTCCTTGTCAACAATCAACATTTCATTTATAAGCGCAAAGGCTAAAGTCGTTTACCAATGGAATCAAATCTAAAACGCCCATTACCCAATTAAGGCCCTATTATATAAGATAAGAAGAATGAACCAAAATCATAAATTCTAGCTTCCAAAACTCAACTCTTTGATTCTTCAGAATACTTTGCCAAAGTCGTAGTAAGAAAAGGTTGATATTTTCAGAATACAAAATTGAGAAATGACCGGATGAAGGAGGAGAAAATTTTAAAGACAGACGGAATTAGAACCACTTAAGAACAAGAGATGAAGCTTGCATTTATACTGTCTAGAGAGTTAGTGGAAGTAACCGTTTATACCGTCTTGGAAGTAACCGTTTATACCTTGAAGTTGTCTATGTTAAGCAATAGATTGGTGATCATGCATCATGAACCCATACAACTTGAGTTGGACATGAACACGATTAGGTAGTGACTTAGGCACATACAAAGCCTCGAGAAGAGACCATGTATCTGCAGCGGTTGTGCATCTCTCAGTCTTCCTCAGTACGTGGTCACCAACATTCAAGAAGATAGTATTCATTGCCTTCTCGCACCTCTCTAATTTGGCTTCTTCTTCAGCTTCTTAGGAACATCTTGATCTGATTCCTCTTCTTTTTTCTCCGATGTTGTCTTCTTGGTCACGAGTAAATCTTTAAGTCCAGATACGCTAAGGTAAGCGTACATCCTGTGCTTCCACAAAGAGAAGTCACCATCTCCGTCGAATTTCTCGATGTCGACTTTGGATCTAGCAATCTTTGAATCTTCCTTCGAGAAAACCTATATCTTGAATCGCGTAATCTGATTTTTTTCTCCACCCAGAGCTCTGATACCAATTTGTGAGGATTCACGATATGATTACGACCTATATCTACTACCATGTATTCTCTGTCAACCAAACAACAAAATAAAACATTTTTTTACCCGGTGTTCACCGCACTCCTCCAATGTGGAAGAGTGTTTACACTCACCGGAGCTGGTACTCCAGCAATCCACTATCACGCTCAAACTCGATCTCTCAGATCAGTAACGCCTTTGTCTATCTCGTTCTCTCTTGGTGTTTTCTCTCTCTGTTTTCTTGATCGTATAAGATCCAAGATAGTGAGTGTCAAGTGGTTGAGCTGAACAGCTTATACTACGCCGTTTTACAATAAACTATACACGTGATAATACATGTGAGTTCCAGTTAAGCTTAAACTAACCCAGCTCAACCTGAACCGAGACATACATAAACATTACAACAATGAATACTAGGACATTCCTTCAGTTTTTGATCAAAATTTATTTTTGTTATATGTGAAATGTTTGTAATTTTATATGTGTTTTGATTTCATTAGGCGTGTTGATATTTTGTGTTGAACCCAATTTTGGTCAATATCATAATGGGCCGCGATCAAAGGCATTTTCTTTGAAGGGCCGCAGCCCGAAGCGGGAATACGAGCTCGAGGAGGAACCGCCGAGATCACAGAGATCATGCAACAAAGAGGCGAAGATCTCGAAGCTGTTACGAACGTCACGGGGTCGACTTACTATAAAGGAAGAAGGAGAAAGACGGAAGAGGACACGTTGAAAGCCCTAGAGAGAGAGCTACACATTCACATCGATCTTTTTGTCTTCCCATTTTTAGATTCTTTCTTTACCGATCTCATTTGTATCACTCGATCTAGTTCAATTCATTGTATTCAATCTTAATCATCAATAAAGTCCATTTTCGCCTACTGGAAACTATTTAACATCGTTGTGTTGTAAAGATAACGTTGCCTACATCATTTGTCTTCCCTAGATCAAACCTCGATCACTATCAAATACTTTGTGTAGATTTTTGGTTCTACAATAATGATAAACACACATGTAGTTGTTCTTCTAACAATTGAAATGCATATTTATATATATAAAGGAATTGTTAACCCCCTATCAAATGAAAGAAAATGACATCTTCTAGGATAATCAGCTACTTTAACATAAAATTGATATATGATGATCCATTCACTAGATGTAAAATTTTAAAATGTTATACGTGATATTATAGTATTGTTGTGGTGGTTTCATGTGTATGAAAGGTGTGTCATGAATAATTGTTCTTCTCAATCTTTATAGCTTAAAATAGTGTAACTTTTGGCAAACATCCTAGAGCATCCAACATAATATCAAGAGTGTTCGTTTTAAAATTGATGCAAGGCCACACAAGTAACTCAATAAACATAAGCCACAAAACAGATACGTAAATACTTAATATTAATACTCTTGCTTGTGAAGTTGAAGAAAATAACCTCAAGTTTAGAAAGTTGGGCTCTTCTGAATGGGATCATGAATCCCTCTTGGCTAGTATGGATTTCTAAGTAAATCTCTCTTATTCAAAGCATATATATATATTTTTTGTTAAATGAATGATGAAGTCATGGTTATATGATTTTTTTTTGAAAGTAAATGAAAGCGTCTTGAGAGGGATAGATGCATTAAAGCCACAAGCGAGGAACTTACTTTGTTACCTTAGTTGATGTCGCTGATGATGAAGTTTATATTTCTCATTCTTTTGAAGAATGAAGCTCTGATTCAAGTTTCATCTTCAATCTTCAAGATACACAACAAAAAAAATACATATTAACAGTTATAAATCTATACAGTTCTTCTGTATACAGTCAAAATCTTAACAAAATCCAAAATGATTACAATTAGGATGACAATGAAGAAGAGAGAGTGAAAGGAGCAAAAAAAGAAATAAATTAGTTAATGGAGTTTTATAAATGATAAAAACAGTTTGATATTGTAAACCAAAACTTTTGAACGTGAGATGAAATGTTGTGAGAAAATTTAGGATTTTTTTTAATTAGATACAGATTAAGAATCCAAAACATGATTTCGTTGTGTTATTATTATTATTTTTTGGAAAAGTTTTGCCACATGTCAAATTTTGATTCGTTAGGTGACTGTGATTTAGTATATAAGACATATAAAGGAATTGTTAACCCCCTATCAAATGAAAAAAAATGACTTTTTTTAGGATAATCAGCTACTTTAACATAAAATTAATATATGATGATCAATTCACGTCATAAATCTGAAGTAGATGTAAAATTTTAAAATGTCACACGTGATATTATAGTATTGTTGTGGTGGTTTCATGTGTATGAAAGGTGTGTCATGAATACTTGTTTTTCTTAATCTTTATAGCTTAAAATAAGGTATAACTTTTGACAAACATCCTAGATCATCCAATATCAAGAGTGTACGTTTTAAAATTAATGCAAGGCCACACAAGTAACTCAATAAAGATAAGCCACAAAACAGATACGTAAATACTTAATATTAATACTCTTGCTTGTGAAGTTGAAGAAAATAACTGCAAGTTTAGAAAGTTGGGCCCTTCTGAATGGGAAAATGAATCCCTCTTGGCTAGTGTGGATTTCTAAGTAAGTTTCTCTCTCATACAAAGCCTATGTATTTTTTTGTTAAATGTATGATGAAGTTAGAGTTATATGATTTTTTTTCTTTGAAAGTAAATGAAAGCGTTTTGAGAAGGATAAATGCATTAAAGCCACAAGTGAAGAACATACTTCGTTACCTTTGTTGTTGTCGCTGATGATAAAATTCTATTTCACATTCTTTTGAACAATGAAGCTCTGATTCAAGTTTATTTTCAATCTTAAAGATACACAACAGAAACAATAAATATTAACAGTTCTTCTGTATACAGTCAAAATCTTAACAAAAATAAAAGGATTACAATGAGGACAACAATGAAGAAGAGAGAGTGAAAAGAGCAAAGAGGAAATAAATTAGTAAATGGAATTTTAAAAAGGATAAAACACTTTGAAATTGTAAACCAAAATTTTTGAACGTGGGATGAGATGTTGTAAGAAAATTTAACAATTTAGCTTTTTCTTGTGTTTATTAATTTTTTGTTTGAAAAGTTTTGCCAAATGTCAAATTTTAATTCGTTAAATGACTTGTGATTTAGTATCTGTTATCCCTTAGACATTATTTGTGAAGTGATTTCACACATGTCATCTCTACAATCATTTCCATCAAAAAAATATGACATGGCATAATAAAATTGATGACATGAGATATGGTAAAAAGTAACATAGGCAACTACATTTAATGTTAATTTCAATTTTTGGTAACTTTTGATAATATGGTAATAAAAATCATCACTAAAATAAATCTATTCAAATATATCATTAAATAATACAATAAGGGAAATATAAAATATTTTTTATTTCGAAATATTATTTAAATATATTCTTATAATCATTATTTATTTATTATTAAACAATATATTCAAAATTTTATACAATCTTTATTTTTAAAATAAAATTTTAGTTGTAGTATCATTTGTTTATTTTTGATATCTACAAATTTTAGAAATTCTTTTTAGTTTTATATTTTGTTAATTATAAAAAAAATGTATCAATTTTTACTTTGTACAAGTTAATTTAATATATCTTAACCAAAATAAATAAATGAAAAATCTATCTAAACTATAATTTTAAACATAACTTAAATATAATTTTAAATAAATCAAATTATTTATTTTATCTTAATTCTATGTTTAATTAAATTTGTGTTTAGTAATATTGGTTTAAAAATAATAAAATCTAAAATATTAACAAATTTTTATTTAAAAAATAAATAAATTTAAAATATTATATCTGCAGATGGTGTAGGAAAACACCTAGTCTTCTCTATTAAAAGAGAAGTACCATTTTTATCTACTACAAAATAGTCATACTAGAAGTCTAGGTCCATATATTCAAATAATATTTTTATTGTTTACATTAGTTTATTTAATGTATAACATTTCTAAATAATTATAAGGATATTAATAACAAATCCATTTTAACTATAAATTTAAATTTTAGTTTTACGAATAACAAAATCTGTTGAGAAAAAATCTAACAAAATTTTTCTAAAATTTTAAATATTTTTTTAATTAATGCACTGATTAATTTCGCAATTAGTAGTATAATGTTATTATAAATTAATTTTAATACATTTTTATTATAAATAAAATAATAAAATTATTTGCTAATTTTATAAAATTTATAAGTATATTCTGCATTATATTAAAATAGAAGTAACTAATGAATTACATATTAAAATTATTTTTTTGTGCAAACATATTAAAATTATGTTGAATTGGTAAACCAATATATTTTGAAAAAATACTTTCATTAAGATAAATAAATAAAATATCATTCACCGTTTAAAATGACTAAAATATCATTCACCTTTTAAAATGATTAATATTCATAAATTATGTAATACTTTTTACAAAAAATAAAATTGTTAACATATGTTAAATTTTAATATTTAGAACTATATATCATCTATTTAGTTATTTTTAAAATAACAACAATATATTATCATATATAAAATAATATAAAATTTTATATTTATAAATAAAATGTTATCTGCACGGTTGTGCAGGTTAAAATCTAGTTTAGTATAAATGGATAATCAAAATTTTGATGGGTCACACGCTTTGCATAACTTTCAAGTTGATCAAAAAAAAAAAAACTTTGAAAATAATAAATCTATCATCGGCCTATAAATTTTGGAATCTTAAATATTATGGGGGCCTTATTTGGAAGTCAGTAGTAGACCGATTACCCGGACCCGCTTCTGGAAATACCAACGGAGGCAAAAGCCGATTCCACGTTCATCTCTGAATCTCTCTCTCTCTGGGGAAAACTTTCGTTAAGATTTGGTAGAATCGTGATGGGTTTATCAAAAGGTAGATTGAAAGCATGGTTCAATAAGAAAATCACCGATCCTCTCCTCCGGATCTTGCGTAGGTTTGTCTCTTTACGCGTTTTCTATCATCACATCTCTGACTGTATATGGGATCTGATATTTGTAATAATCTGAGTTTGATTTTGTTTAAAATTTTCAATTTTCTTATAGAGGCACTGAGCCGAAGCAGCTTGCTTTCCCCGCCGCACTCGGTATTACCTTGGGGATATTTCCCATATGCGGTGTTCCTGTGTGGAGTAGCTATTGCGTTTCTTGGATCTGCTTGTCATGCTCCTACCGTGATGTTGGCTAACATCATTGCCACTCCAGCAGAACTTGCGTATAACCTTTATTATGCTGTTATACACACACACCCTTTTAATTCTTTTCATATCATCAACTCTCTGCCTGACTTTGTTTTTGGTTTATCTTTAACTTAAAGCCTCGTGGTGCCTTTCCTAAGACTTGGTGAGAAAGTCACAGGTGGACCTCATTTTCCTTTGACATCAGATGCCCTGAAGAAGGTTTTCACTGGTCAAGCCTCCCAGCAAGTCTTTTTAAGCATTGGTAATGCGGTAAGTAGCTACAATGTGACTCTCTCTTTTTTCTTACCGTAATCTTGTGTTTCAAGGTGAGGCAAGCAGTCTCATTCATCGCCTAACATAGCGAGGCTAGGCAATTTCACAAAGCAGCTCGCTCTGTAATGCCTGACGCTGCTCTGATGCCTCCAAAAAGGTATATTTTGCATTAAACATCATTTTAAAATTTTAAAATTTTAATTACACGTTAATATATAATCCAGTAAATTTTTTCCAAGTTTGCAACCATGTCCTAAAATGGTTTAGGGATCAATAAAGATAACTCACCTAATGTTTTCTTGTGTAGGGATCAATGAAGGCGCCTCGGATACCAAAGGCGACATTGATCATTTGCCTAGGCTTGAAGCGTGTTTCCAGCATTATAAAATCTGCCGTGTTGCAGTCCCTAGCCTAGTCATATATGGTTTGAAAGATAAGTCTTTGATTTGTTAGTCCTTTGGTTTATTGGTTACTGCAGTTACTAGGGTGGCTTGTAGCAGCTCCATTCTTCTTTATTGCGCTGTACCTTGTGTTGCTTCCGTGTTTCAAGATCCTTGGTCGCAAGTTTGGCGGCGATGCTTCAACCCCCAAAATACCAATAAGTATGGAGACGGAGCTCAACCCGAAGCCTAGAGTCGCTTAAGTTCAACAAGAGTTAGGGTTCTCATTTTACTGCTAATCAACACGAAACCCTTGAATTGAGATAAATAGACGACCTAATGTATAGGGTTTACACGATTGCATTATCAAATCCTTACACTTTTGTTCAAAAACCTCTTTTAGAAACCGTCAGCAAAATATTTGAGGGTTACATATGAATCATTGTATCAAACATAAGCATAAGTCCATTTCTTGTGTTTTTTTTTTGTTCTTTGGTTATGAAGTTGACAATCAAGATCTCAAAGAACGAATCAAAACGATTCAAAAAAGTCTATTGGTTTGTGCCAGCCACGTACATTGACAAAACTAATAAGCAGAGCAAGAAGATAACCCTGCGACACACCAACTCACTGTGTGCTTTGTAATAACTCGGCTGAATCTTGAAACCATCTGTTTTTCTCCTGTGAGTACACTTCATGGGCCTGGCGCAACCTCACGCTGGGTATACTTCAAGGGAATCACACTACGTTCTGGAATGAGATTGTTCAGTCTGTCTCGGTCATGCAGCTTGATTTCAAGTCGAAGGTGTGTGTTAGGTATTCTCTGCAGGCTGCCATCCGCATGATTTGGAGTAAACGAAATAATCGGCTTCACAGTGAAGCTTCCCGCTCTGCTCAAGTTCTACACAAACAGTTGGATTAAAATGTGACGAATCGCCTTGTTCTACTAAGGTCTACGGACAACAAGAAACACGAAGGTCTTCTACAATTTTGGTTTGGCACAAGATTGTAAAACTGTTGTTAGACCCTAGCTAGCATCTCAGCTTATGATGGACAGTTTTTTTTGGTGAATATAATTTAACAATCATTTAAAAAAAGAAGAAGAAGACAACCCTGCAATTCTCCGCGTCCATGGAAACGATCCAAGCGGATGTGTTTCATCATCCGTATTTTTATATTTATGTTTATTCTATGAAACATATTGGCATCCGTAAGAATATAAGTTCAAGCCTTTGCAACTGAGTGTCAAAAGGATATCCATAACATCTAGAATCATGGCATAACTTCTCAACCGAGCTCAATAAATTTGCTAGACTCGTTTTCATGCGTTCAAGTGTTGATCATTTAGCTAGGAATATTTATTCTTTTCATAGAAATTTGTTTTTATTTGTTTTATCCTGTTTGACTTTCCATTAAAAAATAAAACGATGTTTTGATATTAAAATATATATTTTTCCATCAGCTGATTTATACTGTAATTTAGAGCACTAGCAGTGGTAGTACTCAAATACCAAATCAGTCTCTTAAACAATTAATATTGTAAATTAATCAAAAGCATGAAAGAGAAAGCAGTAAAAAAAGAATGTCAAGGTCTTCTCTTTAACGAGGGACTATTAGAAATACGTGAGAGACCACTTAAACACTTGTTATTTTATTACTTGTTCAATTTTGTTTTTGGTTTTAAAATTTGGGAAAGTTAGAGAATTGGACTATTTTAAGTTATAATTGGCAAAATGGGCAACATCAAGTTTAAATTGGCAAAATGGGAGACTTAATAGGAAAGAGAATATTTGTTTGACTGTTTTAACATTTAACATTTAAAATCGCATTTGGGCTTATATTGTGGGCTAATTTGCCCAACAAACTTGCGTATATGCACTCTTCTTTGCCCGGGAAACATTTGCTCCACGCTGGAGGAATGGGTAAAAATGACTCGTTGGTTTGGAGAGCATTAATTGTGGTTAACTAAATAATTTGTTTTTGGAAATTTGTCAATAAAAGGCGATGAACCCTATCTCTTTGGAAAAGGAACAATTTTGGATTTGTTGCAGACATTGGAGAAACATGGTTGTAAATTCGCATTGGTGGTATGACGAGCTTCAAAAATTATGACGAGAAAGGCAAGGCGAAGGTGGATTGTGGCTGTACATTCAGTAAAGGTAATGATTTCATATACCGGGCCCTATTTTTTGTAGTTAGGCTTTTTAATGGGCTTGTTAATTTTTTTTACCTAGATTAATGTTGTAGCCTTTAGTAATCATGAAATTTACAATCTTACTAATTTTGAAACAGTAAAGTTACCAGGTAAACAGATAAATATCAAACTAAAACTTATGTAAACATTCGATGTCTAAAGAAAAAGAAAGATAGCTAGATGAAAGCAAGCTAAAACTGTTTTTGCTTGAACTTTCTTTACATCTCCAAAATGTACACTTTTATTTGATCTTTTTTGAGTTCTTAAATTTATTCAGTGTTTGTGACAGAACTGTGAGGGAACTGCAAGGCAAAAACATCCCTCACAATCTCAAAAAAATTGTGAGGCATTTGCTTGTTACCTTTGGTTCATCGTAACTCCCTCACAAATTTGCGTAGGATGTGCGAATGAACTCTGGTTCATCATAATTCTCTCATAAAAATAGAATAAAGTAGGTGAAAACACGTTTTGGTATGTATCCAACTTTTTGTGACGGAAATATCGCTTTCAAATCCCTCACAAAATATTATGTTTTCGTAAATCCCTTGCCATTACAGTTTCCACTCATGTCTCTCCCAATGTTTTTAGGAGAATCTATAAATAGAAAAACATTTGTTGAGTTCTGAACACAAGATAAAGAAAAAAAAGGGAGATAGTAAAATGTATTCAGAACATCAAAATATGCTTTACATGCGTGGATGTACAATCATAAACGGGTGATAGGTATGACCAGGGAACTAGGTATCATGATATGGTTACATATTTATGTCATGAAGCAGAATTCCAGATAGTATAGGGAAGAGCCTAGCATAGACTCAAAACGGTCTTAATATATTAGACGATGAAAAAAAACCATTGACGAAGAACGTAGAGATGTGATTTTTAGATTATCACTGACATCTAAGATGATGACAGTTAAAAGTGATCATATTCTAAATGAGAAGTGCATGGATTCGTAGGCTGAACTAATAAATGAGTATTTACCTACTGGTAATATTGTTGTTGTAAATTATTATGAAATTCAGAGGTTAGTTGCGGGTCTTGGTATACCATCTAATATAATTGATGTATGTGTTGACAATTGCATTATTTTTTGGAAAAGTTATGAGAACCTTGTAAGAATGCCAATTTTCTGGAAAGCCGGGATATCAGAAAATCATAAGAAGGAAATGTGAACGTATGTGATACTTGTCAATCAATAGATACATTAAAGCGTTTGTATCACTCGTAAATGACGTCCACGTAAATGTGTTGGCATGACCAACATTCAATAGAAGATGGCGAGGTTACACATCTCAGATGCTAAGTTATGGAAACACTTTCAAACATACCGACTTTTCGAGTGAGTATTGAAACGTTTGGCCTATGCACTGATGGATTTAGTTCATTTGTTATGTCTGGGAGACAATATTTTTGATGGCTTGTCATCTTGAAGGCATACAAACTCCTTATGTAGATGTGCATGCAAAAGAATTTTTATTCATAAGCGTTCTCGTGCCTGGTCCGGAACATCCAAAGTGAGCACTTAATGTATTTATGCAACCTCTGTTTTGTGAGCTGAAACAGTTGTGGTATTGCGGTGCACGGATGTTCGACTACTCGCAGCAGCAGAAATTCAATATGCATGTGTTCTTATGTGGACCATTTAGTGACTTTCTCGCATATGAAATGCTATAAGGGTGTACTACGCATGTAAGGTTATCATGTCCATATTTTCTGGATAGATCATATGTTTTCAGCTGAATAAAGGGAGGAATTCATTCTGGTTTGATTGGCACCGTATGCTTCTTCTACCACTTCATACATATCGTTAGAACAAAAAGTTTTTAAGGAAAAACAAGGTAGTGTATGTTCATCGACCTGCATATCAATCAAAAACTGATTTGTTAGAGCAGATTGAGTATTATTATATTCGAGAGATATGTAAAGTTGGGGGAGATTGGCACAGTCAAGCTAACTTGCTGGATGAATATACAACATCTCATAATTGGCACAAAAAGCATAGTTTGGGAGCTTCCAGATTGAAAAGATCATCTTTAAGGCACAACCTTGATTTGACGTACACACAAATGAATATTTTTGAGAACGTTGTGCACAATTTTAAATGTCAAGAAAAAGTGTAAACACAATTCTATCGTAAATATCACGGATTGATATGTGTCGATCAGTGTTTTTAAACCCGAACCGAACCGGTGGTCGGGCCGGGTTGAACCCTGAACCGATAATAATTCGGGTTGGGTTAATGCCAAAACCTAACTAAAATTGAACCGGTTAAAAACTCCTATCGAACCATTAAAAACCCGGGAACCGCTGACCCAATGAACCGGCCAAACCCGGTTCGTATATAAACCAAAAATTTATTAATGAAACAATTAATTTTTCTTCCTTTTTAAGTAAAAATATGATATATTAAAAATTAATAAAGTTGCCTCTTGTCTTTTTCTTTTGACGTCTCTACAACTTATAAATTACAAGATTGATAAAGTTTAATATTCACGTGAAGATATTGTTTTTGTCTACTTCTCACTTTGTTTAAATTTTATTTTATAATCACTTGTTTTGAAGACTTTAATAATTGTAACATTTACATTTGTGAAATTTTTATTTTAAAATATAAATTTTTTTATATTACCTTATTTGTATATAATTTCTTAAAAAGGTGACGAAGATATAAAGTGATAAGATCTGGGAATAAAGTTTAAATATGCTTTTCATATTGATTTTATATTTGAACTATTAAATTATTTTATTATTTTTGTTAAATGTTATTTTAATTTTTTCTAAACATTATGGCTATTTAAACATTTTATTTGATATGATCTGTTTATAAGAATATGCATAATGTTTATAAAATATCATTAAATTCAGTTTAATCCAGTCAAACCCGATCGAACCCGGTTCAAACCCAGTCGAACCACAATGACTCATGACCCAAAAAATTTCAGGTTCACTAGCCGGTCCGGTTTTAAAAACACTGGTGTTGATGTTTTGAAGATGCAAAGAGCAACACCAGAAATTTTATGGATAAAGAGCCAAGATTGTCACATATTAATGCAGCAACTCTTACCGTTTATATGGCAAATCTATTACCAACACATGTCCATGAAGCAAAAGATGATAATAAATTTAAAATTTACTTTTAAAAATGATATATAATTTTCAATTTAAATACTAATAATATTTTTGTTTAATGATGAAATTTATAGGGATTGGAGCCATTTTTAGGGATCTATGCAGTCAAAAGTTGATTGAGGATGGTATCGACTTGTTAGTAAAGAATAACCCGTATTGCTTTGCAACCTTTAAAAGCAGACTAAACGGAACCGTGGGACAACTGGGTGTTTTATTCCCGACTTGCCTTGGGTTCTCGAGCAGACAAAATTGAACCATGATGGATATTTCGTTGACGCTGACAAATCTCACCGCTCAGTGACTTCTGGATTTGAGAAGTTATCTCATTCTGCTAGTGATGATCCCTAGAGAACCGTATTTGGCGGCCTCACCCCAACGGAGAAGAACAAGATATATTGTGAGGTACATGTTTTTTTTTAACTCAAAGAATTGGAATCCAAAGTCAAGTTTACAAACTGCAAATCAGAATCAAACGGCCCAAGCCAACAATAAAAGCATCAACAAAAACCAAGGCCTACATTAGCTCACCCTAAGAGAACAGTTTAAGAACTAACGATTGTAACCTCAGTTCGGATGAGATCAGGTAACCACAATGGTCCTCCCATTGTAAGGTAAGACTGGAACTGTCCATCTCTCAGAACGCTCTTAGCTATCTTTCTCGCCACCTGATTGGACTCACTTGATTCCACTTCAAAGGAAATCACTTCAAATTCAGTGCAAACTGCAGCAATGTGGCTAAGAAACCCTCTGTACCGTGGCCAACGTGACGGGTTCTTTATAGCTTCCAATAAGCTCGAAGAGTCTGTACCTATAATAACTTCTTCTAGCCACAAATCTCTCAGACTACGAAGGACCCATAGTAAACATTCAATTTCTGCGGATAATTTATCCGGTGATGGAGCAAAAGCGTCTCTTGCGTGCATACCCACTGCTCCCATATGATCCCTTGTGATCCAAGCTCCTCTTGAGTGGTATCTATTATTCCTCCAGCTTGTATGAAAGTTGCACTTCACAAGTTCAGGCGTTGGTGGAGTCCACTGCTTTGGCACTCCTAGGTCATTAGGCATTGGAATGCCACTGCTCTGTACTCTATTCAAATCATGCCATAATGTTGCTTCTTCTAACGCTGTTTGTACCAAGAGAGAGAGTGAGATAGTTGAACTTCAGCATAGATTAAGCTATTTCTATTTTTCCATATCGTCCATAGCATCCAGGGGATCGCTCTTCTTCTTGTATGTTCTATCTTTTCATCCTTCATAAGCCGCATACATTCATTCAACAACTCTGTGAGTGTACCAGCATGAAAGGAATGGCCCGAGGTTAGATCAAACTCACTCAAGAGCTCTTGTGTCTTTGTGCACTGAAACAGAACATGCTCAATTGTCTCTATCCCTTGGTGGCATAACTTACATGTCATCTCCACAGGCATGCCATGGGCCGTAAGACGTTCTGCTACCGCTAGGGCCCCCGATGCTGCACACCATACAAACGTTCGAATCTTGGGGATAGTTCTCATTCTCCATATTTGTTTCTTCAGCTCAATCACAGCCTGATCATGCACCATACCTTCTTCTCCCGCATTCTCAGCTGGTTTCCTTAGCAGCGAACATCCACTTTTAACTGAGTAGTCTCCAGCCTTATTAAAGGCCCAAATCTCCTTGTCATCCATGTTACCCAGTATGATCTGCTTGATACGTTGAACTTCATTTGGTGGGAATAGTTCCTCCAATGTATCTATTTTCCATTTTCCATCATCTCCTATCAGCTCTGAAACCTACAAATTTACATCCATAGAAATTTGTTTATTCACAGGTCTTCGAGGAACATCATCAAGTATCAATTTATCAGACCATACGTAGGTATTTTTCCCGTCTCCAATGGATTTAACTAGTCCTTTCCTCAATAGATCTCTGCCAAACAAGATACTACGCCAAGCGTAAGATGGTCAATAGCCCTTACCACATTACAAGAAGCTCGATGCAGAGTAATAGCGACCTCTGTAGACCCTCGCCAGTAAGCTATCAGGCTCATTATGCAGCTTCCATGCTTGTTTTGCCAATAGAGCTTGGTTGAAATCTTCTATATCCCTGAAACCCAAATCACCTTTGTCCTTTGGTACACATATATTTTTCCAAGCAATCCAATGAATCTTCTTTTTGACACTTTCTTCAGCCCACCAGAAGCTGGCCATTGCACTCATGATCTTTTGGCAATGGTGTTTGGTCAAGCAGAAACATGACATCGCGTACACCGGGAGCACCATAGCAATAGAATTGAGGAGCACCTCCTTTCCTCCATGGGAAAGCTTTTTGGCAAACCAACCTCGTAATCTCTCGTTAAGTTTCTCACCAATGAAAGCAAGCAGTTTATGTTTTGAACCCGAGAAGCATTCAGGTAAACCCAAGTAGTTCCCTTCGCCACCTTCGTTTTCAATCTGTAGAATCTCAGCCAACAACCTCCTCATAACCGGATCAATATTAGCACCAAACGTGATCGCTGACTTCTGGAAGTTTATAACCTGACCCGATGAGTCTTCATACAGCTTCAAGCATCTTAATAACTCAGTACATTCACATAAACTGGCTTTACACGGGAACATACTGTCATCTGCAAAAAGAAAATGCTGAACAGAAGGGCAGTTCCTCGTCAACTTCATGCCTGTAAGTGATCCATTTTGTTCTGCTCTGTCCATCACATGTACAAGAGCTTCAGCGCAAAGAATAAACAAGAACGGGGAGAGGGGATCTCCCTGTCTTATACCTCTCTCAGGAGTGATATGTCCAAAGGATTTTCCATTCAAGAGGACCGTTTATGAGACTGACCGAACGCAGCTCATTACCCACTCAATCCAACGCCCAGCAAACCCCAACTTCGTGAACAAGGTCTCCAAGAAATCCCACTCCACTTTATCATAAGCTTTAGACATATTTGTCTTTATAGCTATATAATCTCCTCTACAGTTGGGATTCGTCTTGAGACCATGAATCATCTCATGCGCTGTGAGAAGATTATCTGAAGTCAACCGACCTGCAACAAAGGCTCCTTGGGTCGGAGAGACAATCTGAGGTAGGATAACCTTTAGCCTGTTGCTCAACACTTTCAAGATGATCTTATACACCACCGAGCAAAGACTAATTGGTCTCAGATCCTTCATTTGTTTTGCATTGGGCACCTTTGGTAACAAGCACCGTTGAGTATGGTTCCAGTCTGTAGGCATCACTCCAGACTCGAAGAACTGTTTCACGTCCTTGGTCACTTGTGCACTCGTGATGCTCCAGTATCTTTGAAAGAACTGACCTGTCATGCCATCTATCCCCGGTGCACTGTCGCTTTTGATAGCTTTGACTGCATGTTTAATTTCAGCATCTGTCACCGGCTTTGAAAGGCTGTTGTACATTCTGTTTGTGAATCTTGTTTGCATTCCTTCTAGCAACAGGTCTGCACTTTGAGAGCCAGAGGAATGAAAAAGATCTTGGAAGTACTGCACCGAGTTCTCTCCTTTGTGATCTTCATCAAAATGTTTAACCCCCGTGCCATCCAAAAGCGACTGAATTCTGTTTTTTCATTCTCCTTGATCTTCATCAAAATGTTTATCAAATGTGAACCTTCCTTTCTTCCTCACTCTTGATGGAACCAGATTCATCATGTTACAATGAATTTTTATTTCTCAATGTTAAATTTTTAAATCAATTTAAATTTAAAATTTTGAATTTTATTATGTAGTTTACTCCCGTTAAAAAGTGACGAATGTACGAAGTAGGTTTCATAAGCAAATCTTTAGCATCCACTCCCGCTTCTTTTTGTTCTGACGTTTCTGAAGTTGAAGATGATCATCGAGGAATGAGCTCGTTTGATTCGTGCACAAAACAGTCGGCTCGAAAGCCATGATGCTCGGTTGAGAGTCATGATGATAAGATCGAGAAGTTGCGATGTCTACAAAAGATTTGACCTTGGCAACAATTCTTCAGACCTCTATTGTTGCTTTCTAGGAACACTCTTAAGCCGCAACAACGATTCTGAAGAAGTTACTTTTTTTCTATCTTATTTTATAACTTCTGTTTATTTTACTGTGCTTGTAATGAATTTAAAACTTCTTTTACTTTATTTTACTTTATTTATATTAAAATATATATTTTAAATTATAATTTTATTAGTGTTTATTTTTTTTTTGTATATGTAATTTATAAATTTCTGGCAAAATTGTGAGGTTTTTGCTAAGCATTTAAAAAGTTATCACCCAAACTTCTCTCAAATTTTCTAGGGAATTAGGAGACACTTAAACAACTTTCTCGCAATTCTATTGTAATTGTACGAGGGATTTGCGATGAAAATATTTAGGGACACCTAATTTTCTAGCAAATTTTCGAGAGACTTAGGATGGCATCCGCATTCACCATATCCACATTCACCATTTACCTAGAAAATTTGCAAGGTTAATTTGTGTCTCGCAATTCTCTTGCAAATTTGCATGGAAAAATATTTTTTGTTCATTATAAGTACAAATCTAACTATATATTTCTTATGATTTGAATTCTTGATATGATTTTTATTATATATATATATAAATATATTCTGATTTTATATAGTAAAATCTTATGTTTTCCAAAAAAAAATTTAAAATCAAATATTTAATATAATTTTGTTAGTTTTGTAGTTTAAAATTTTTAATAAAAAAATCTAAATTTATAATCATAGTTTTGTTACGTTTTATTTTTAATTTAGAAATTTAATAAAAATAAATTACAAATAATAATTTAATTGAATCGAATTTTTACTGTAAAAAGTTTGACGTCTTTGCTATTTATGTACTCATCTCTCCACAACTTCACTTCTAATACATTGTATTCATTAATTTTTTTTAGTGTAAAATAAAATTTCAAGTTTGATATGTTAATGTTGTTTGTTTGACGGTTACAAGTGATAATTTGAAAGTTCAAAATTTAAAATACGTTTGTGTGTTACTTTCAAGATTTAAAATATGATTTTCCATTTAATTTTGAAGTCATGTTTTTTTTTTTTTTTTTTTTGGTCAAAGAAGTCATGTTTTATTTTTGCTCGGATAAACCACAAATATGATACTCAGTTGCTCAAAAAAAAAAATGATTACTCAACATCTCTTCTGAGTGGAATAATATATGCATATAACATATGTATAACTATGTACCTATATAGACTTCATTACATAAACTGTTATTATTAGACATCAATATCCAGTAGTTTGTCACTTAGTCTACAAACATGAATGGACCATCCATGATTTTGTGTATCTTTAAGGACTTAAGATGACAGAAGGAGTCTTGTCTGTCTCACCTGAGTTTCCGGCTTCATTCTCCTCACTGGAATATTGACTATTCAAAGAAGCTTTTGACTGAATCTGGTAAGTTTCGGAGCTAAGATTAGTGCTGCATCCGGAGCTTTTAGTCAAAGACTGATCAGAAGCTTGGACTCCAGAAAGTAGAAATCTTTGGTGGGAGTTGCAAATGTGAATGGCTCCATCACAGTCATTACAGAGCAATGCTCTGTCATCTAAGCAGAAGAAGTACCCTTTTCTCTCCTACATATTTATATGTGTTCGAGTCAATTGGTAAAACACCTCTGCGAGTGTTAACAGAGATGATGGAAACAAACCTTCATAGAGGAGCTGTAGATGATGTGGTGGATGAAGGTTTCTGTAGAGGAACTCGGTGATGCCTCTGGAAAAGTTTATTAGCTTCATGAACCGTAATGTCACATGGCTTGCAAAGAGCAGCTTCATCTGAACAGCAAAGTACTTCTGCTTCAGCTTTTTCACACACTTCACACTGTATCTTCATCCTTCAAGTTTCTAATACAAAGACACATAACATGTTCCTTAACATTATTAAGAAGTAGGACAAGGAGAGAATCTAAGAGAATTGGAATAAGAAAGAACAAACTTGAATAGGTTCACATGCTGAGGTTAGACCAACTTTGTGGGTGGCATTTAAGTCAATAAATGTTCTGCTACCGAAGTCCCCATGACATGATTCTCCAGAAGCTTGTGTACTACTTGTTTCCTTTTGAGATATAAATTGGCAGACAAAACAACAAGCTTCTCTTAATGCACAAGCATGGCAAGCCAAAAGAAATGAGAGGACCACACTATGCAAAACTAAGATTGGGGGATAAAGTGAATGACCATAGGCAATGGAGATCCAACACCCTAAAACGTCAGGAGCTCATGGCACACTCACACTCCCCATCCCTTTCCCATGCGTAGACAAAGGTCTATGACTCGTCAACATTCCCATCTCTTGATTGATCAAACGCAGTAATTGTAATGGGCCAAAGAAAATAGGCCTGCACAGAAAAAAGTGTCATGGGCTAGTCCAATTTTCTTTAGTCTTGCCATATTTGTTACATGAAATATCAGGAAATGAGGGGAGACTCTCAAAGACACACAGCCTATCCAACGTGTAATAACATAATCCTTGTTCAAAGTTACGCTAGGGGTAACGCTCGACCCGGACCTAGCACCGAATCAATTAATCGGAGATTACGCGGGGATTAATCGGGACCTAGTTTTAGCACTGTTATAGCTATATATGAATATATATACCTTCTTTTTAATAGGAATACCAATAAACTACGTAGTATAGTGGTTTGCTACTGTTTTTGTCATTCCTATAGGTCATGGGTTCGAAGGAAAAATGGAAAGATCATTATTTATCATATATATTTTTTCATTTAAACATAGAGAATGACACGAAAGTCATTTTCCCTGTCATCTTCCTAAAAATCCTACTATGAGTTATGTATTTTATTTTTTTGACGTCAACCATTCTTTTTTTTTTTCAAAATATTTTGTCAATTTCTTTTGATATTTTTCATAAACGGTTGATGTTCTATCTATCCAAACACATGAACACAGCTTTTGATGAGCTTATTAGTGTTAATTAAATTTAAGCAATACTCCAGCTGTTGAAACTACAAGAAGTAAAAGATCCTTTAAAGCAACTATGCAGATACAAAGAGATTGGCTGTTTAAGCTAGAGAATATTCCAGAAACACGATGGGATCACTGTTTAGAAACGAAGACGACGACAGCACCAGCTAAAGAGAAGAACGGAGCAGACATAGAAATTTTTTGATTTTGATTAATCGGCTTCCGAAAATTATAAGCCGCGTTTTTCGTATTCTATTCTCTAGGTGCAGATTACGCGTGACACTGTTCAACACAGCCAAATTGATGATAATCGCCACGTTCATCAACTGTGTAGCGTGCAGGCGGCAGAAAAATCGGCTAGGCGGCCACAATTTAGTAAGATATCCATAGCCAAAAAGCTAGAACAATCTGAATCTCTACAAAAATCTACCAATAGATATTTCAAGAACCTGCTGCATTCTTTCAAAGTGCACATATATATAAACTAGAGAACTGGATCTTATCTTCATATTTTTGAATCAGATTTGGTTCGCTTCTTTGGATTCGGTGTATTTTCCCAGCACTAATATGTATTAACTTAGTGTTTTGACTTAAGGATTTATCGTGCTATTATTTTTCTTAAATTAAGGAGGTGATTTGTTAAAATACTTTGGTTTGGGTCAGATTCAGTTTTTGAACCCATTTGGATATTTAATCAATTTATATTTGGGTTCGGTACTATTCAAATCGGATTTTGTTTGTTTCTTCGGATTCGGGGTTTTTACCCAGCGTTAATATATGGTAATTTAGTGATTTGACTTAAAGATTAAATTTGTTATTATTTTTCTTAAATTAAGGAGGTGATTTTGTTGAAATTTTATGTTGGTTAACATTTGATTATACAAATAATTTAGTTCAATCAAACACAATTTATAATAATTTTAGCCAAATAAAATTTGTTTAATCTAATTTATTAATTTTGAGTTTCATTGCATTTTCTAACATTGTAGTTATCAAAGTGTATTATTAAGAAATATACATGCTTAATTGTGCTTTAGAAATTTCATATTAAACATTAGGATTAATAAATTTCTATAAAAAAGTTATGTAGTAATGATTATATATACCACAATTTTTTAGGGATTTATATAGGTTACATTTTTTGTGAAAACATATTACACATTTGGTCCATCTAATATCAAATTATCTAATCTATTAAAATTGGAGTACAAATTGAAATGAACCCTCAGTTTTCCTTAAATATTACAAGTCTATGCCACTAGCTTAAATCATATTTAACACTTAAATCAAACCATTTAGATCTAATTTAAATAACTAACCAAACCGTACATAGTAGTTAACCAAACAAACGTCAATTCAATAACATTCCTAAAACAAGAATTAATTAAAAATCTTAACCATTCATTATCTCTTCCTATAAGCAATCCAAACTCTTATAAATTTGAAATCATACCAAAAATACAATGGCATCTTCTTATACTACACTGATCCACTATAAAATTATAACCTTGGCAAATATAAACCATATAATTATCATATATTCAGTCAATAAAAATTCAACAAAGAACATATTATTAGTTCATTACTCTCCGGATTACAAAGTGAGCATAAAAACTAAGAAAAAAACAATTTTTATCATTTGAATACCTTTTTCATGGATAACTCCAATTATTATTACATATTGAACCATTTGATCAAATATCAAACAATAAAAAATTTCTATATCACAAGCATTTGGTCAATATCGACCAACAAACCTTCTCACGATACAATTTTGAAAATATAATAATACATAATTAGTTATATGGTAAATATTAAAATAAATATTTACTAATAATAAAAATAAATAATCCTTTCGAAACATAAAGAAAAATAAACACCTGCACGGACGTGCGGGTTAAAGTCTAGTAGCTATTTAAAATTTCTTATTTATCCTATAAATAATATTTTCGTTTATAGATTAGGCCAATCAAATAAACACATTATTATTTGTCCAGAAACAATACTTTTGATGGCATTTGATTGAATTATTGGAATAACATAAGAGAGATACAATATATATATATATATATATGAATGAGAAATTGCACCGTACACACAAGACATATACGCTAATTAGGTAGATGCACTATTTACATTATCGAGGATGTCAGGAGGTGTTAGTTTTACATTTCTAACCTTGCTCACTTCATATTCACATCAACCGGTTACCTACTGTTCTTGTAATATAATTTACTTCTTTAATTATTTATTTTTTATTACCCAATCCAACACGTTACCTTTTTTGTGTCAGGCACGTAGATTTTTTTCGGTTATCGAAACTCGGTTATTGGCTTCGTAGTTGTGCATATCAAAAGTCTCTCACTTCATCCCCTTTTATATTAAGTTCTGTTGATCCATTGTTCTACTTCAATTCAACCATTTTAAATTAGATCCCAATTTTATACTTCAATTCAAAAATAAATTCAGATGGATGGAAGCGATGAACCTCCCTCTCCGCCCCCGTTTCCTCCTAGAATGTTTGCGCTAGGCGATGAACCTGTCGGCGTTACTCCTTACCACAAACCTACATGCATTCGGAAAATTCTCAACGCCCTCGAACCAGATGAAGCTCAGACTATCAGGGAGACCCAGTTCGGAAAGCTTGTCGAAATTGCAGACAAACCCTCGTTTTCTGGCCGGTTTGGTCCGTTCCTGTTATCCCGACAATTGAAGGTGGCGAAGAAGCACGAAGTTCGGTTTCTATTTGCTGGCAAACCGGTTAGATTCTCACAATTGAAGGTGACGGACCGACAATACAGGTGGAGAAGACATGGTAAGCCATCCTCCTTTTCTCCAGAATTATCCATATTTTTATTTGGATTTTGGCATATTAATATTAGCAACAATGCACTCCATAATAAATTGCTACGAATGTACTTAGCTTTTATTCATAAAGATTGCACACTATGTTTTGTTTGATCTGCCAAAGACGTTTGTTTCCCGTTTTGTTTGGATTTTAATTTGCTCATGTTAGCAACATACTTTTGCTCACTACCTTGCTATGAATTTTCTTAGCTTCTATTTATAAATATTGCTCTCATTATGTTTTGTTTGAACTCTACAAATTGCAACACATTTTCTTGTTTTTATTTTTTTTAACATTGCTATTCATGTAAATGTTTCAGATTCCAGTTACCGACAATCGTGAGGCTGAAGAAATCCGTGAGGGTGATGGGACCGACAATACAGGTGGAGAAGACATGGAAAGACATCCTCGTTAGTTTCAGAATCGTCCAAATTTATATTTGGATTTTGAAATACTAATATTAGCAACAATACACTCCACACTACCTACATTGCTACGACTGTACTTAGCTTCTATTCAGAAAGATTGCAGACACCATGTTTTGTTTGGACAGTCAATGATGTTTGTGTCCCTTTTTGTACTGATTTATCTATATATAATAACGAATCCTTGTTCTCCCTTATCAACTTCCTTTTTGTAGCGATGACACTCCATAGCTAACTTTAAATATACTCATCCAGTATTATTCTTAGCCGGCTACAAACGATTCAAAGACGTTAACTTAAATAATTGGCCACAATGACAATGGAGCAAACTAATATTTTAGTTAACTAGACAGCTTCTGTAACTAGTATTAATAAAATATCACGAAACAAGATTCTGTAACTACAAAGTCTACAATCAATACACAGAAACGGAGGAGTGGTATTGGTTTTGTTAACTAGACAGCTTTTTATGGTGAGAGTTTGCTTGTTGGCTTCCTTTTATAGACAAACCCCGTTAGCAGTTGAGAGTTGACGCTACACCTGCATAAAAAAGTGTTACACGGTCACTAAACGGTATAGCTTACAATACTTTATTTAACGCGCTAACATATCTAACAAATCTTCGACACCAATATTTGCTAACTAATTTAATATTTTAACACAGGACCAGTGCAAAGTTTCCTTTAGTTTGTTAATAACTTTTTTAGCATATGCAATAATCTTCCGATATACATGCTAAAAATTCTAGAATATCTATTTAACATTCTTTTTAGCGGTTATTACTTTTTAAAGCTGGTTACCTTAGATTTTTGTTTGCTAACCTAAACCCAAAAACATGCTAACTTTTTGCTAAATTTGCTTGATTTACCCAAAGGTAAGCCGTTGCCGGACGGTCTAATCGGTATTCCACCGAAAACATACCGGAGACAGGAAAACGCGACAGAGAGAATTTGGCTTCCACAATAGCTTGATTCAGCACAGACGAAATCAAAAACAACGCTTCAGAACATCAAACCCAGAACCAATCGAATCAAACAAATAAAAGCAAACGAAAGTCTCAAATCCTTGCATGCAAATCAAAAGCTTGAAGATGATTGAACCCTAACAGAGAGGGCAGGATGAAACAAATCGATCTAAGATTTTGATCCGATTGAAACCTTTCTAAAAGAGAAGCGAGGTTGATTCAGAGAAACTAAAAAAAAAACAAATAAAAAAAAAACAAAACCAGACAAGACATTGCCGAAGACAAACCTGATATACGGGTTGAAAACCTCACCAGATTGATCAAGCATGGGAAATAACGCAATTCCCTCTCTCTCAAAAATAATAGAGGGAAGAAAGAGAGAGAGATCTATTGCTTTTCGCTAATTACTTTTTATTTCATTTAGCTTATGACCTATTATCACCGGTTTTGTCGTGATCTCTTTTTTATAGACATAAGGTCAGTTTTGACATTTTCTCTATGTTGGATCCCCACAACTTTTGTGTCATAGGCATTTGCCTAATTTGCTACTTCTTATATGATATTGGGCTAATTCACTCTATGTGAATGAGTAATAGATGAAGAAAAATGTAATGAAAAACATTTGTCTTTCGTTACTATTTGATAGATTAAGCCCGTCAAATAAACACATTATTATTTGTCCATTATTATTTGAAGACATACTATAAACAGAGCCGTGTCTTTGATTAGTATAAAAATAATTTAATTTTCTATTGTTCTTCTATTCGTAGATATATAACCAACGTTGTTTTAGTTGTACGTGACGACGTTTGTTTAGTTTAAGTAGTTCGGTGCATTTGATTTTTTTTTTTTAACGCTGATTTATTATGATATTACAATTATGATATAAGAAAGATTATATAGACGATTCGACAACCGACAATACTACCTGCCTTATGAACGTGAAATATTATTGTAATATGTCTGAAAGAGTCCAAAACTTATGATAATCTTTTAACAATAAATTAAAAATAAGATCCTAAATAATATATTAGAATATACAGATTTAAGAGTATTACTTAAAAAAAAAACTAGACCTTTTTGAAATTGTTGATTAGTTTAAGTATTAAAGTAGATATTGTTAAATTAATTCTTTTATGATTCATCAAAAATGAATCCTTTAACCATATGATTCTTTGATTGAATATACTTAAGCGGAAGTGTACCTCCTGGAACTCCTTTGGTTTTTATATCTATTGTAGTTTCATCTATTCATCTATGATTTTCTATGACAACTATCATGTTTGAATAGATTCACCTTGTTAGATTTAGGGTTTAGATAGTCACGAGGGATTAGCCCGAAAAAATAGAACTGCTAAGTTGTTAGGATATCAATCAATTGAACTGTTCTTCAATGTATGTGTTCTAAAGTAGCTAACTAGGACTTTGTCTATAGATAATTGGGCGCAAGCGGAAGCATGGTCCTTTGTCTGATCTAGTTTACATTGTGCTAGGATTGACCTAATGAACAAGTCAAACTCGTGCGGTAAAGCTTGCTAGAAGGAACGTCGATTGAAAACTCAGTAGTTGTATCGACCGACAAACTGAAAGGTGTATCGATCGATAATCCATAATTGGTATCGATCAACACTTTCTCAAGACCAACAAGCGACAACTGAGGTCTTAGATCTAGAAAATAGATAATATAAACAATCGGAAGTTGATAAACTTTTACTTAGTTTGAGTTTTAGAATATCCTACCTTAGCATCTATACCATTATAATCATGATTGCTTGAATAGAAACCCTAAGTCTAATGAACCATCCTTCCATCAAACAACTCATCAATTTACTAAACAACTACCTTGTTCACTATGTTCTGGTATTTACTGCTTTATAATCTATTAGCCTAGCTTAATCAATAACTATTTAGATCTAGTGTGTTCTAGCTCCTTGTGAATTTGATCCTTAAATGCTATAACTCTACCTCATATTTGAAAGAGTACAAATCACTTATTAGGATAATTTGAATGATATCACAGGTAGATCGAACCTGAAATGTGTTCACATCCCAAGTCTTTTAATATTTTCCATTCAAATGAAAGACAAACTAAATAAATTAGGCCCATGTTTAGTGTCCCATGTACACCAAACAAGTTTCCATGCTGTGAGAAATACCAACACCACATTTTAATTTCTTGATTAATTTTTGTTGGTCGGCAAAAAAACATTTATTATACCAATAGTTTACAAAACTACAAAAAGAAATTTTTGGGGGATTTTAATTTTTTTTATTTACCCGGACATAACCAACAATGTTGGAATAGGCTTAATTAAGAGTTCCTATCTGAATCGTAAGTATTATAAATAAAACCTCAAACGATTGTAACCAGAAAACAAGAAAGAGACTACTATACCTTTGACCTCGCTTACAACTATTGGAGGATTTGAAATGAGATGAGGCAACGAAAGTGACTTTGTTTCATATTGTTTTCTTAAGTTAGACCATATGGAGCGTTGAATGGTGTAGCAGCCCTTATGGCGTCGCTCAGTTTTTTCCCCCAGCTGATCAAGTGATAATTTCGTTGATATCGCTATACCAAAAAGCCGCAACTAACGGGCAAAGTTGAATTGCTTATTGGACTTATCGCAAGTGCGGTTAGAGATTACCTCTATTTTTAATTGATTTAAACAACTAACGGGCAAAGTTGAATTGCTTATTGGACTTATCGCAAGTGCGGTTAGAGATTACCTTCTATTTTTAATTGATTTAAACTTACTAGTGTTTTTTCGCGCTTCATATACATGCCTAGAGTGATATGGGTTTTAGCGATTTCACACAATAAGATAACATTTTTTAGTTTTAGTTGAGAATATGTGTGAAATCCATTTAGTATTCTGGGAAGCGTATTATTGGATGAAGATGAATGTATAGATGTTGGAAAAATGTAAGTGGTTGAAGAAGAAAGTATTATTGGATGAAGATGAATCTATAGATGTTGGAAAAATGTAAGTGGTTGAAGAAGAAAGTACCATGCACACCTACCACTACACTCCAATTTAGTGGGAAATTTAAAGAACAACCCGGAAACCACAAGTATGCATTCATGACTCAACTTTAAGCTCATGGTGTTAAATATATATTCAAGATATGAAGGTGCCTGGCCCTAATGATTTATATTTATATATATATATATATATATATATATATATTATGCTTAGAAGACCTCTCTTTACCAAAAAAAAAGTGAACTATATCGTACTTGTGGATAATTATAATCAGCTGCTTGTATGATAATTGGCTGAAAATTGTAAAGTTCCTTTATAATCTCTTATATATTAATTGAGAAAAATTACGACATTGTTTTGTAGTCATGTGTCACCATGAGAATGACATTCAGAATTCTTAGATAAATGGGTTGGTTCATCTTAACTTATATTATACTTTTTATTAAACTAACTATTAAATTGATAAATAGTGTACAAAAAAATATTCTCGAACTTCCTTAAATAAAAGCTTTCCTTAAATAAAAGCTACAGAATTGTCTAATATAGTTAACATATATATGACAATTAATGATATGAATAATAAATATTTGAGAATAATTTTTGTATCTGAGCTCTTTTTTGTTAAATTTTATATTATTAACATATATTAAACGACCACATTAATCATATTAATCACATTAACCATATTAGAGAAATATGATGGTCCATCTTACCTTATATTATATTTTTTATTAAACTAACTATTAAATTGATAAATAGTGTACAAAAGAATATTCTCGCACTTTTCTTAAATAAAAACTACAAAATTACTTAATATGATTAACGTATATATGACAATTAATGATTATGAATAATAAATATTTGATAATAATTTTTGTATCTTAGCTCTTTTTTGTTAAATTTTATATTTTGAAAGATATTAAACAACCACATTAATCATATAATAAACAAAATTAAATTTTTTCTTATATGTTATATTTTGAATTTTTAAAACGACTATAAATTAATAAACGTTAAATGTCTCACACTAAAATTTTGTGATCAATGGTTTAACTTGTTTTTGGTAATAACAAGATACAAATGATCATAAATCGTATGAATATGAAGTCTCATTTACTAGACATTCATATTATATATTAATGTAGTTTAAAATTAAACTATATAACATAGAAAAATACTTAGATATGATAATTTTGAAATTTTGTATTGAAAAAATAGTGAAACCTTGATATTTTAATTTTGAAATTTGCATTAAAAAAATTGCATATTAAAAATTTTGTGTTTATGACATGAGTATGAATTCTCAATAATAAATATTTACATTAAAATATACTATTTATCTATGTTCATGGCATTGAAATTTAGTTATATGCCATATAAAATAAATAAAATAATTTTTTTATTTACTAAAAAGTATCGTAAATAAATAAGGTGTATTGTTTTGATTTATGTGTTTACTCTAATTTAATTATATATATAATACGTAAATAAATACAAATATATAATAATAGATAAAAAATATTTTTATATATAACATTCATCCCGTGCAATTGTACGGGTTTTAAACTAGTAAGTTAGTATTGCTATTGTATCGATGTAGCCATTAAATACCAGATGGAATAAAATAACTGCAGGAAGCGTTTATGTCAGGTCATATATATGTCCAAAATTACCCTAATCCGGTCCCTAATGACAACCAATGCCCTGAATTCATATTCTGACCAGTTTTTACGTCCGAGTTAGCTTATTATCGCCTCTTGCATATTTATTCTAACAGCTGGATTTTAGTCCATTATCCCAGGATATGCAAAATTTGCGCTGATGCCATAGCAAGTCAGGTTAGAACCAAAGTCATGTTTTAGTTTTGTTAATTTTTTAAATGTCTTGAATTTTTACTCACCGGTAAAAGGGTATTGTCCCTCCATCGAGGTCATACAACCCCCACTGGAGCGATCGGATGTTTTCACTCGCGTACAGTTACCGGTTCATCAAAGTGCTCGTGATACTCAAAGTAGTGACCGTAACTATCATCAGTCTTCGCTGATGAAAAGGGAGATGTATTCTCGCAATTCGCAAGAGTATGAGACCAGACCGGATCTGCGTAATAGGTTTGGCGAGAGCAACAACAACTACTCCCGTTCATGGGGGAAGGATCGAAGTGACAGAAGTCATGTGGGTAGGAGCGATAGGTATGGTGGTGGACATGCTCGTACGGGGCCGTATGATCGCAATGAAGGACGGTCGTGGCGAGTTAAACCAAAACTCAATAATGCAACAGATTCTGAGCTGAATGGTAATGGAGTGGCTAACAAGAGGAATGAGATTGTTCCATATGAACATTTCTTAGGCGCGGGATCTCACGATCCTTTGATCTCTGGTAATGATCTCTCGAATAGGGAGGAAAAGAAAGAGGACACGCCTGGTACTAGGAAGCTGGCTAGTGCAATTGTCACTCCGTCACGAGTGAGATCTTCAGAAAACGTGACAGTTCGGGGCAGGGTTGACGATGTTGCAGATGGAAGGCTTCTCACATTCTCTCCACAAGCAAGAGGCCCCGTGGATGATCAGATTATCGGAGCTTTAAGTGATATGGACCTTGTCGATCAACAGGACAGCGGCTTAATGGATACGTACGCTAATGAGGATGATCTATTGGGTGATGAGCTCATGGAGATGGAAGGAGACGCGTTGTTGAACGCTGAGCGTGCTAATGTTGATGAGAAAAAGAAGGCGAAACACAAGAGGCTCGGCATCAGGAGAAGTGCCCCGTTGGGTAGTTCAAGCCGGAAGTTTGAGATCCTCCGTCGGGGCTCTCCAAGTAAAAGAACGGCTCGTTCTGGTTCACTTGCATCAGAGAGAGTTGACAAGTCGGGACCATACCGGTCAGTTTCAAAAAAAAGAGTCAAACGGGTCAAAAGGTGATGGTTCGATGAGGTCCAAAAACTCATCCCACCGTTATCAATGAGGACACTCAGTTGGAACTGTCGAGGGATTGGAAACGACCTCACAGTTCGACGCCTTACGGAGATGTGTCGGAAGCATCACCCAGGATTTGTGTTTCTTTCTGAGACGAAGACACAATATACTCGCTTATTTATGTTTAGCTTAGCGATTAACACCCTAGAACCCTAGACAAGCTAGCCGACTATTCAGCCATTGAACAAGATGAAACATACATGATAGCACTACAAGAAAACACAAGTTTAGCGAGGAAAACTTAACGAGGAAAACTAATCCTCGTAAATTTACGTCGAATTTACGAGGAACTTACAAGGAAATATAAAATCAACGTTATTTCCTCGTAAAATAACGACAAAATCATTTTGTCGTAAAGTCGATGTAATGTCACGTGGCTTTTACGAGGAAATACGCTTTCTTTGTAAACTCGACGTAAATGTAGTGTGTACTTTACCAGAAAATATTTTACGTTTACTTAGCGAGTAAATTTTGAATCCACCAACTTTGTAGTTGTAACACGTTTTTTCGGCAACCTAGCTTTATTTTTGAATCCACCAACTTTATTTTTGCAGGTACAACAAATTCGAGCCTTTCATCTTAGTTTCACAAGCAGACTAAGTTAGCTTCCTTCCATACCCTCGGATGAGAGAATCGGGAATACATTCGTTAGCCATGATCAAAGTTACACCTCGAGGACGAATCATCAGGGGAGAAGAACCACCATTGCAAGAAGAACAGATAAATGAAGTCGAGGAACCTGAACAAGAAATTGATGACATCCTTCTCATTGATCCGCATAATCACGAGTACGAAGATCTTACCAACGATGCCACAGACGAAGCTGTTGAAGACGAGTTTAATGAAAATGATGATGTTTCTAGTGATGATGAGAATGTCGATGTATCCGATTGATGTATTTGTTTTTAATAAGATTGATTTTCAGACTTAATGCATGTGATTTGATGGATTTAATCATGAAAAACTATTTATATAATTTGATTTTGTGTAAGCTAATGGGAGTTTGTATTAGAAATAAGAGATTGAGATTATAAGTTAAGGAATTGTGGTTTTAGAATTTGGGGTTTTGAATGGAAAAAATAGATTGAGGTTAAAGGAAAGATGGGTTTGGGGTTTGGAATATATGAAGTAGAAGATAAGGAAGATGGGGTTTGGGGTTTGGGGTTTTGGATTTTAGGGATTTAAACATAATCCTCGTAATTTCCTCGTAAAATAACGATGAAATTAAAAAATAAAGAACGTGGGACTCGTTAATTCCACGTAAGCAGAAATCGTCGTAAAGACCTTGTAACCGGAAATCGCGGGCCTTTCTATTTCCTCATAAAATAAAAACACGGGCCTTGCTATTTCCTCGTAACTTAATGCATGTGATTTGATGGATTTAATCATGAAAAACTATTTATATTATTTGATTTTGTGTATGATAATGGGAGTTTATATTAGAAATAAGAGATTGAGATTATAAGTTAAGGAATTGTGGTTTTAGAATTTGGGTTTTGGAATTGAAAGAATAGATTGAGGTTAAAGGGAAGATGGGTTTGGGGTTTGGAATATATGAAGTAGAAGATAAGGAAGGTGGGGTTTGGGGTTTCGGATTTTAGGGATTTAAACATAATCCTCGTAATTTCCTCGTAATTTTACGAGGAAATTACGACGAAATTAAAAAATAAAGAATGTGGGACTCGTTAATTCCACGTAAGCAGAAATCATCGTAAAGACCTCGTAACCGGAAAACACGGGCCTTGCTATTTCCTCGTAAAATAAAATTACGGGCCTTGCTATTTCCTCGTAATTTAACGTGGGCTTTACGAGGAAACAAAATGCGGGCCTTTGTAATTCCTCGTAAATTTATGAGGAAATTACGAGGATATCTAATCTCGTATATATACTCGCGAGCGCTCACATTTTCATTTCGTCTCAACTTCCTCTCCACTTCCTCTCTATTTCGTAGCAATGGTAACTCTCTCTAATTTGATTATTTTAGGATAGATTAGGTGGTTAGTGTAGAGAATTTAGATAGGTTTACGGATTTTATGTTAATTACTGTTGATTAGGTGATTAATGTAGGGAATTTAGCTAGATTTATAGAAATTGTTAATTATAGAATTTGTTAATACTGTTGATGTTAACTTCAAAGATTAAATTTTTTTGCAGGGCCTTCGAAGGAACATGCTTACTCTCCATTACATAACTTGGCGGATGTTGCGAGGAGGAGTGAGGAATTCTACCAGGCGATGAATGACCCTTAGTTTTTTTTCCGATTGTTGTATTATAAATTCAAAAATTATTTATATATAAAATATTTTCGTATTGATTTTTATTTTAAATTATAATTTTAAGTTGTCACCAATTTGTTTTAAGTTGGAAGTCAATCTAGATTAAAATGGTATCAGAGCCCGATTCAAATAATCAAACCCAATCCATTATCGATTAAGCCCAAAGTCGGCCCATCGATCAAGCTCAAAGTCGACCTATCGATCCTTGCCCAAATATTTCAAAATTGACACTCAAAGAACCAACATCTCGAAGAAACATATTATGGACAAATGTTTTACTTCGAAAATTAGAAAAAATTCTAACTAATATATAAGATAAATAGACCAATTCAATTATCACCAATTAATTTAGGCAGGAAGACTATCTATCTAACATATTACTAGATTTGATAAGTGGCTTCGAATATCACCTGTTATCTTTTTTCGCTTGATTTATAGTATATTATGGAAATAATATAATGGATCTAGATGATATATTTGCCCTCGTTTTTGTTTGTTATTTGGGTTGTAACCCGAATATTTGTGAATGATATACTTGGATAATGATTGAATTGCCGTACTATCCTTAAAGAGTATTTCGACCCTATTTCAAACCTTGGGTTACACAAAATCTATTTGTATGATAAACAATCAACGTCTCACTCTTGTTCTAGGTTAAGATACAAGAATAACAAATAGAGCTTTAATGCTTATATGTGGTTATTCAAAGATCTTTGATGATCTTTGAACAATGAATCTTTCTCTCTCTCTCTATTAACTAGTTTCAGATTTTCTTGTGATTCAAGTTATGAAGTTGTTATTTTTCCATTGCCTACAACTCCTTATATAAAGTATTAAAAGTTGCGATGGTTAACACCAACAGTTGCAATTGTTAGTATCAACAGTTACAATGGACAACACCAACAGTTGTAATGGTCCAAGAGTTGCAACTGTTAACTCCAACAATTGCAATGGTTAACCAAAAGTCATAATAGTTCTTTACCAAAGGTTTTAATCATCAACGGTTGCAATGGTTTATCACCATAGGTTGCATCTGTTCATCACTAGTAGTTACAATCACAAACAGTTGCATTTGTTCATCTAAACAGTTACAAGGCTTCACTATAATGGTTGCAAAGATTCACTTAAATATCCAACAATCCTCCCCCATTTAAGTGTAATCATAGATTCACTAAATAATTAACACATATCAAACTCATGCATAAATGAAAATGTTACTAAGAATTGATTTTTTATCTTAGTGTGTTACACAATCCAAATGATCGAGAATCAGAATGTCCTACAGATTGAATCCCTCAACCCATTTTGAGCACATGAAGATAATACACACGTATTTCCATACTACTCTAAGTGTTTGTATTTGACACTATTATAAGCCATGTGTCCCTATCCATTCATGAGCGCATACAAAGCCAAGTCTCAGCTTATTGAAGCGGCATCACTTCACACTCATATAGGTAAATATTTTCACTCATGCACCTGCAAATGCACTTTTTCAAAGTATTTATTAAGAATAAAATTTCAACATTACCCTTTCTTGCAGGTCCAAGCACATACACTGGGATGATATATAGACATGTGCTACAATCTTTAAGTGTAGGCTTTCCACATTGAATTCAACCTCTAACGTCGTATTAGAGAGGAATTGGGTATCCCACTATTAAAGATTTCAAATAGACTTTAAACTCATCCCTTTAACAGACTCACTTACCAAGTCTTTAGCTAATCATTTCGTCAAATGATAAGATATATTTCTTTCAGACCGAACAAACCCTTATGGTATTCACGCCGTGAGTGATCAGCTCACATAATGAAATATATCAAACGCCAGGTGTTGCGACTTACCATTAATGACTTGATTATAAACCTTAACCAAGATTACCTCACTATCATAAATAGAAACTGGTGATACTATTTCGGTCACAACAGAATCTCTTAAATTAAATTCCTTAGCCAATATGTCTATTAATCGGCATACACTAATGCTAAAAAAATTTACTCAATATTCAAAATTTCATGCAAGTTTGCTTCTTAAAAGCCCATGAGATAGCACCTCCCCAAGCAAAATTACTCAAATAGAAGAATGTTCTTCTATATTGATAATCAAACTTGCATCTAAATACCCTTATACCATCGAAGAAAATCTGACATATAACAAACCATAATTTATGGTTCCTTTCGAATATTCAAGTTGTGATACTTCTTGTCCTTTATAAGTTACAAGCGTCACTCTCACATACATTGGATACTTCATTGGAGAACATAATTGAACTACTGAACAACTTTCTCAATATAATGAGATTGTGTTAACAATAGTTTTTTACTTATATGTAAAATTTTAACAATCACATCTACCTTCCCATGGCTTTCATTGATGTTACATTTGCACCTTATCGGTGATGATGCATTCGCACCCTTTTGGTGACGATACATTCGCACCCTTTCGGTCCCAAACCGTTCGCACCCTTTCGGTCCTAAACCGTTCGCACCCTTTCGGTCCCGAACCGTTCGCACCCTTTCGGTCCCGAACCATTCGCACCCTTTCGGTCACGAATCGTTCGCACCCTTGCAGTCCCAAACCATTCGCACCCTTTCGGTCCCGAACCGTTCGCACTCTTTAGGTCCCGACACGTTCGCACCCTTTGGGTTCCGACACATTCGCATTCTTTGGGTCCAAACACGTTTGCATCCTTTGGATCACGACTCGTTCGCATGCCTTGGATCACGACCCGTTCGCATCCCTTGAATCAGGATACGTTTGTACCCCTTGGTTCATGATACTTTCGTACCTCTTGGATCACGACACGTTCGTACCTCTTGGATCACAACACGTTCGTACCACTTGGATCACGATGCAATCGCATCCCTGGATCACAATGCACTCGCATCCCTTGGATCAAGATGCACTCGCATCCCTTGGATCATGATGCACTCGCATCTCTTGGTTCACGATGTACTCGCATTCCTTGGATTACAATATGATCGCACCTCTTCGAAAGTCTATTCTCTCAAGCATTTACAACTTTCCAAATTTTGTTTTTAGCTCTCGCACAAAATCATAAGTTATAGTTCACAACGAAAATACTCTTTAAGATTGTTGGTTATTTGGGTTGTAACCCGAATAATTGTGAATTATATACTTGGATATTGATTGAATCGCCATGCTTTCCTCAAAGAGTTTTTTGACCCTATTTTAAACATTGGGTTACACAAAATCCCTTTGTATGATAAGACAATCAAAGTCTCACTTTTGTTCTAGGTTAAGATACAAGAATAACAAATAGAGCTTTAATGCTTATATGTGGTTATTCAAAGATCTTTGATGATCTTTGAACAATGAACCTCTCTTTCTCTCTATTAACTAGTTTTAGATTTTCTTGTGATTCAAGTTATAAAATTGTTATTTTTCCATTGCCTACAACTCTTTATATAGAGTACTAAAGGTTGCAATGGTTAACACCAACAGTTGCAATGGTTAGCACCAACAGTTGTAATGGTCCAAGAATTACAGCTGTTAAGTCCAACAAATGCAATGGTTAACCAAAAGTCATAATGGTTCTTTACCAAAGATTTAAATCATTAACGGTTGCAATGATTTATCATTAAAAGTTGCATCGATTTATCACTAATAGTTACAATCACAAACAGTTGTATTTGTTCATCTAAACAATTGCAATCCTTCGGTTTAATGGTCGCAAGGATTCACTTAAATATCCAACAGTTTTTGTTGTTTTCTGGTCGTCATTTTTGTCCTCATTTGTCGACAAACAATAAGGCTCAGATTTAATTATTACAAAATATTTTTTTTTTTATAAAAGCTAGCGCTATATAAAGTTGGCCGTCGATCGATATATACTCGACCTATATGTCCTCGTCGAGAAAGTTAAGAGGTAATTTGTAGGAAAAATTGATCCAATAATTCAAAAAAAACTTTATTTCACCAATTAATCATATCACTCCTTCTCTGCTCTTTTCTCTTCCTATCTCTTTTTACCCTCTTAATACAAATTTAATATTTTTCTCAATATAGTCTCTCATCAAAATAACACTAATTTGTATCAAAAATATTTTTTGTCGTTGTCGTCAAAAAGCTTTCTTATAGAAAACAAAAAACATCAGTGATTTGATACATCAAGATTTATTTATTTTATCAATTCAAATCTTAGAGTTAGATCAATGGTCCCCTTCCTAAAAACCAATCATTCAACTCATCTTTTAGATTTAAACTAGGATAAGACATGTGTATTGTACATGGTGACTTTATTTACATATATTATCAAAAGAAAAATATTTATATATTTTATCATTTTATTTTTATATATACAATGTTTTTGTTTTTATTATATAATTTTTTTTCGATGGACCGGATTAATTCTTATTAAAAATTGTGGAACTAAAAAATAATTAATATATTAGGGGTTGATCGGATTGGACATTAAAAATATTATGACACAAAAACTTTATTTTTTTTCACCGAACACATTCTTGAAAAAAGTGAACAATATTGTTTACACAGTTGAATTATTTTGAAATTTATCTTCCATATGGTTTTGAAAGGTTTCAGATCAACCAACAAATTGATACATGTCATTTTAATGATTTTAGTCGTATCCTTAAAGAAAACTTACATTTTTTGTAATTTAAAGTCATTTTAAAAAATTCAAAATATAACATATAAGAAAAATATATAGCATATAAGAAAAATATAACATATAAGATTTCCTCATTTTTGTAATTTAAAGTCGTTTAAAAAATTTAAAATATAACATATAAAGTTTCCTCATTTTTGAAATTTCAAGTCATTTAAAAAATTCAAAATATACCATATAAGAAAAAATCTAATTTTTTTATTATAAGGTTAATGTGATTGTTTATTATTTTAATAATATAAAATTAAAAAAAAATGAAGAAAGATGCAAATTTTTTTATCAAATCTTTATTATTCATAATTATTAATTGCCATATATATATATATATATATATATATATGTATTGATATTATTAGGTAATTTTGTAGCTTTTATTTAAGAAAATAATATACATTTTTTTATATTTTGGGTTAATATAATGTTTCATAGTAATCGGATTTGGACTAACATTTTTTCAAATGATTCTTAAGCTGCCACATAAGGTAAATTGACATCTCTTTAATATTATTTGAGAAGTCACTTTCCTATGTGGCGCTCTCACGTTAATTTTCATGGTGGTTGATTACTTTGAAACCCTTAATGAATTAAAATATTATATTTAAATACTATTATTTATTTTTTATTTAGTTTTCTTTTTAAAATTTTCCAAATAACATATATAATAAAAAGGAAATATTTATAAAGTTTAAAAAGTAAATTTAAAAACGAAAATATATGTATATATAATATGATTTCATTAAAAAGGAAAATTCAGAAAATAGTAATACTCCATTTAAAAAGAATATTTATAAATAACATAAATATACTTTTGAAGTAATAAAATATTTCATTTATATCTATATTTTCTTATATGAAAACATTATTTTTATATAATGTGAATACCAAAGCAAATCAAGTAATTACATAATATTTTAAAATAGCATAACACTATACTTTAAGGGGAATTTGCCAAAACTAACTCACAACTTGAGTTTAACTCCAAACCTATACCCAAACTTGAATCAAATGCAAAACTAACCTAAAAGCCTTGTGAAATTACAGCCCAGCCCCTTGTGACCAAACAAAAAAACAGAAGCTATTTTTACGAATATAGCCCTAGTAAGTCGTTCGAGTCGTCTGAGATTTTGGAAGTCGTCTGGACAACTTCAAAGTAAGTCTTCTGGTGTAGCTGATCTTAAAATAATTTATAAATTTTTTTAAAAATTTTTTGATAAGCGAAAAATTATAATCATGTAATTATAAACAGTTTTAAATGATATAAATTAAAATATAACAAAATTGAATTGTTTTCAACATAGATGAGTGTAGGTAGTGAATCATGGTATTCTTTGGTCTAGGGTTTGGCAACATATGTTGTAGTATTGTATGTATTCTTAGGGTTAGATTTTGGAAAGCTTAAATGTTTTTTTAAAAAATTAATTTTTTACCTATACATGTTTATTTTTGTGTATAGTAAACACTTTTGAAGTTTAATTTGATTTTATGAAGTGTTTAGTTAGTTAATTAAGTTTAGGAGTTATGTTTAGGGTGTAGACGACTTACATTTCAGTCGTCTGGTGAAGAAATTAAAACAGACGATTTACATGTAAGTCGTCCAAATATTCCCGCCTAATATTTTTTAAAAAATTATTTTCCCGCTTAAATAATTTAAACCAGACGAGTTACTTGTAAGTCGTCTGGAAAGTTTTCTATTTTAGTTTTCCGCTAAAAATATTTTAATTTCCCGCTAAAAATATTAAACTCTTCTGGACGACTTACAAGTAAGTCAGTCGTCTAGGAAGTCGTCTGAATCAAAAATATTTAACCTAATTAGATTTTTTGTCTCCCTATATAAAGAAAAATTTACACATTCTCTCTCCTCCTCACAAATGGCTGCAACAAAAATGTAATGTTCATCATTCTAAAACTCTTCAACCTCTCTCTAATCTCTTTGACTTGAAAACACCAAACTTTATATGAATTTTTCAGTTTTGTCTCATGTATTTCTTACTAATCTATCTCTTTTGCAGGTTTTTAATCAGATGGTACTCATCTTCCACAAATTTAACGGTAGATCTATTAATTTTAGATATGTATTTTTGTGTGTTCTATAAAGGTAGATTTATCTAATCCTCTACTCATTTTCTCTATTTTTAAGTCATTTCAACGTTTTTGGATATGCAGGTTTTTCAGATCTGGATTTGAAGTCCAGATGACTTTCATGAAGTCCAGAGGACTTCAAGGAAGTCTTCCAGATGACTTCCAGAAAGTCGTCTGGACTTCCACAAAGTCGTCTGGACTTCCTGGAAGTCATCTGACGAAGTCTCCCCTTCATAATAGATCTGAGCGTTTTGGTAAGTTTTTATGTCTGATTTTTCTTCATTTGGTAACTTCTTGTTGTATAAAGTTCTTACTTTTTTCCCAAACTAAAACTCTCCAAACCCACTATAATCTCTTTGACTTGAAAACACCAAACTTTATATAAATTTTTCAGTTTTGTCTCATGTCTTTCTTACTAATCTATCTTTTTTTAAGGCTTTAATCAGATGGTACACATCTTTCACTCGTTTAAAGGTAGATCTATTAATTTTAGATATGTATTTTTGTGTGTTCTATAAAGATAGATTTATCTAATTTTTCACTCATTTTTCTGTTTTTAAGCCATTTGAACATTTTTGGATATGCAGGTTTTTCAGATCTGGATTTGATATGCAGGTTTTTCAGATCTGGAAGACTTCTGGGACGACTTACTTGTTAGTCGTCTAAAATATAATGCACTAGACGACTTCCAGGAAGTCTTCCAGACTACTTCCACTTCAGTCGTCTGGACTTCCTGAAAGTCGTCTGGACTTCCTGAAAGTCGTCTGGACTTCCTGAAAGTCGTATGGCCTTCTTGGAAGTCGTCTGGACTTCCTAAAAGTCGTCTGGACTTCCTGGAAGTCTTCTGATAAAGTCTTCTTCCATATCAAGTGGAGTCCAAGCTTGTCTTTGTAGAGGAATGATCTATAATAGTTTTGTTTGTGGTTTTTTTTGTGAATTGCATGTCTACTCTTTTAGTTGTGAATTTTTTGTAAAATCAGTAATAATGTTTCCCAAGATATAATACATGTGCTAACAATGTGTTTACACATTTACAAATTAATGAAATAATAGACTTCAATAGCCTTTTTCTTATCTTTAGATCTCTCATATGCAAGAATAAACTCCACTGGCCTTTTTCTCATATTAATAAACAAGAATGTTGGTAGCTTCATATTGATACAACATTTTAAGAATCATTTTAAGAATCATTTTAACCCTTCTTCCAACCCATAACAATAATCATCATTATTGTCTATAACAATAATACTTAAGAGATGGAAACAAACAATAGTAACTAGTCAATGCATATCATATTTTTTTTTTTAAGTTTGCATTGAAAAACTTAGTCAAATTTAGTAAAACTAAGGGAGAGAACATATTTTGTAAATATGAGTTTTACATATCTTGAAGTTACTTATCACTCTTAAAAATACAAGTTATTCAAAAACTAATGTAGAAGACTTAAAAACTAGCGGAGAAGACTTCCACTGAAGGCTTCTCGGATCAGTTAGAAACTTAAATTAACGTGAATGTTGGTAACCTCATAAATATCACCAATTAAGTTATAAATTTCATTCAGTAGCCCAAATATTCATTAATAAACATGAATTAACAAGAAAATGTTAAAAAAGTCTTTATAGTTTTAGAGAAAATGCAAGTTTATTAAACATTGACGCAAACGACATCCATGGAGGTCATCTAGTAGACTTCCAGAGAGCCGTCCATTTAGGTCGTCGCGGACAACTTCAATCTAAGTATTCCAGATGACTAAAATATAAGACGTCTGGTCAACGCAGAGGTTATTTTTGCAATTGACTTTGAAATCTGTTATTTGAGACGACTGAAAAATAAGTCATCTACTTTTGTTTGGCTAAAAAAAACTCCAAAAAAGCTAGACGACTTACATTTCAGTTGTCATAGATTAGTTTTGCATTTGACTGGATTATTTCAGAAGTTTGACTTTCCTGGACGACTTTCATTTCAGTCGTCTCGTGAAAATTAAAATATCAATATTTTCTTAAAACTAGACGACTTTCAATTAAGTCGTCATAGGTTAGTTTTTCAATTGAAAAAAAAACTTCAATATTTAATTGTATATAGACGACTTACAATTCAGTCGTCCGTCAGACGACTTACTTGTAAGTCGTTCAGGATTTACGAGGTTTGACCAGAATCTCGGAATAAAATCATGGACGACTTACATGTAAGTCGTCGGGCGGGTGACTGAATTGTAAGTCGTCTGGGTATAATTAAATATTAAAGTTTTTTTTTCAATTGCAAAACTAACCTATAACGACTTAATTATAAGTCGTATAGTGTTAATAAAATATTGATATTTCAATTTTCACCAGACGACTGAAATGTAAGTCGTCCGGGAAAGTCAAACTTTTGAAATAATCCAGTCAAATGCAAAACTAACCTATGACCACTGAAATGTAAGTCGTCTAGGTTCTTTGGAGATTTTTTTGTAACCAAACAAAATCAGACGACTTAACTTTCAGTCGTCTCAGAAAACAGATTTCAAATTCAATTGCAAAAATAACCTCTGCGTTGACCAGACGACTTCCAGGTAGGTCGTCTACTGCCAGACGACTTCCCATGTAAGTTGTCTGACGAACAGATCTGGAAAAAAATTTGATTTCATACCTTAAATTGGTGAGAAAACTTCTTTAGCACACATAAGGCTTCTCCAAGCACACAGAATCTCAAACGAAAGTGACCCACCCATAATCGTTAGCTTCTATGACTTTATGAACCATAAAAAATGTAAAATCAAAATCTTGGGTTTTTTTAGCTTAATGTGGAGAGAAAGTGAGAGATACGTTGTGTTTAGTTCATAAGAATGGAAAAAGAAGAAGGGTAACTCGATTTTGGGAGCATTAAGAGCTTCAAATTGGTTGTTCATGGTGGTTAGGGTATTGATGACAATGGCAATCTTGTAATTACTTGAAGATGATGAGGGTGAGAGAGAAAAATGTCATTTTCGGAAAAAAAAAATTGATGGCATTTTCGTGAAATATATGAACTTGTGGGGTGAATAAGGCAAAACCAATTTCCAAAAAAATGAGAGGTTAGTTTTGTGTTTGACTTTAAGTTGTAGGTCAATTATGCAAAAAATCCATACTTTAATGAGGGAGATATATTATATTTTATCATTATTAAAATTATATGTTTTCCTAATATATAATTTTATTTTAAATTTTTTTATGTTTGTAGAACTTAATATATAATCAAGATACCAAAGCAAATCTAAATTCTCATTTTAAAATTATTTAAAATAAATTTCAATTTACCATTCAATAAATCTAAGGCATAAAAGTATTTAGAATTTATAAAATATTTTAATTATTTTAAATTTATATGTGTTCATGAACTTCCAAAAATGTATGAGTTACTTATGTATGTACATATATATATGCATGAGACTTGAGAGTATTATCGTCATATTAATATATGTAATTTAGAATTAAACACTTTAGTTTATTTTTTATTTTATTCTAAGCATAACATATCTTAAAGTATACATAATTTTCCTAAAATATATTTACATATTTAAGATAACAACCAACCTAAATGCAAATAAGAAAATTAATAATTTTTTTAATATATTTAGAAAACAAAATTTAATAGTTGAATTCAGAAAAATAAATGCAATCGAATATATCCAAATGACAACTAAATCGACTGTAAGCAAAAACCCGACTAGATATAATATATCTAAAATAATACGTCTAACTAAAGTAATAAAATATTATTAATTTAAAAATTAAAATAAATAGCAATCAATTATTATAATATTATTTTATAAATATTTATATCCGTGCATGAGCACGGGAAAATCAGCTAGTCCTAATTAAATGACACCTAAGCATGATCTCTTTTTAATTAGTACAACTTAGAGTTCCAACTTTTTAAATGATCCTCAATTAATATATAGGAGATATTTATATCAACGACCATAACTTTCTCTTTAAAAGAATACTACCACAACTCTACGGAGAAATATAATTTAAGTTTAAATATTTATACAAGATGTATTAATTGGTGACAGCTTGTCCTGTGAGAATGCTGTTAAACGGTGAGGTCCTGGGTTCGAGACTCACCGACAACCCGCCCCGTAGTCCCCAGGTTCGCAGCGCACCGACTCCAACCTCTCTATTATGTGTTCTCTCTGACTCCATAATTAGGTTGTTGGTGAGTCTCGAATCCATGACATCACCTTTTAACATTATTCCCACAGGACAAACTGTTACAATTGATCACTCTGTTTTTGTGTGTGATTGAGTCCCTTAAATGATAAACTAGGTCGACATTTTAAAGTTCCGGAAAAGAATTATCTTATTGCTTTCAAAAAACATAATCCTCCTTTAATAAGAATACAATCTAACTAACAATAAACAAAATATGATATATATCTTTATATCCTCCTTTAAATAGAGCATGAAGATCACAAATGTTCAACTTGAATTATAGTGTATGGAAAGGACGACCAACAAGTATTTTGAAAAAAATATTTGCCAACTGTACCGTGGTGGATATATACTTTGTTCGAACGATTTCAGTTTTTATGTCATCTCTAATAAAGTAATAGTCTAACTCCACATGTTTTACGCTCATGAAACATAAGATTAGCTCCGATATGAACCGTCTGTACAATACAAATCCATCTCTCTAGAATACATCATGCTTCTTCGACTTCCATGATACATGAGAGTTTCCCAACTGTACCAACCACCCATTCAAAGATATCCTCATAATTTTACCAACCACCCATTTTTTTATCGGTATACTCTTAAATAACTAAACCTCAAAAGTATCTCTTAAATAACTAACCCTTAAAAACGTAAGTTAATAAAATAAGTAATTTATTTTGTTGTTTTAGAATTAGATAATTTTTAGACTGAACTGATAAATATATTCTAGACAGACATTTATATTTCGAGTTTGCACTTATATTCTATAACATCTTGATATATTACATTTGAACATTAATCTGTGAATAGAATTTACCGGTGATTTTTTAATTGATTCTTTGATATGTATATAGAGTGAAATCATTTTTTTACAAATGACTATTTTTTTAAATTGTCACTTATGTAATTCACCGAATTCATAGAAGAAGTTAAAAAAAAGAAACAAAACACATATCAATGAAACATAAACAAAAACACAATTTTATAGAGGTAGAAAATAAAATCACTTATGCAGATTCAATAGTAAACAAATCGAGAGAAGAAAAAATAATCCCCTTTTGTCATTTTACAATCAATGTTGCCTATCTGGTTTTTGTGATTATGTCACCCGCAAAACTTAATTTCTTTTATGTATATGAAATCTTTAAAATAATTAAAAAAAGTTGTAATACCTTAACTTTTCAATAACGATAATACATTTAAGAAATCAACATTTGTATTCGTCATTTTACAATCGATAAAAATCGTAGTATTGCAAAATGTTAAATCCTATTAATGAATTAATATTAGTATAAAAATTCACTACGCGCATTCGCGCGGGTTATCATCCAGTATATATATAACCTATGCCCAATGATAAATTCCTAAACCGATTCTAAAATAAAAACAAAATGGAGAGAGTTCTGGCACAATTAGCAAAAATTCGTTTGCAACTTGCTAAATTTCGTTCCCCTTTCTTCATCTACTTCTTCTACTTCTTTTCCTTTTCGCTTTTAGGGTTCTTGGCACTCAAGGTCTCAAAGCCAAGAACTACTTCACGTCCTCATGACTTGGATCTCTTATTCACTTCAGTCTCCGCAATCACTGTATCTTCCATGTCCACCATTGACATGGAGGTCTTTTCCAATACTCAACTGATCATCATCACTATCCTCATGTTCCTCGGTGGAGAAGTCTTCACTTCTTTTCTCGATCTCTACTTCTCTCATTTTAGCAACTTCGTCTTTCCGCATAACAAAATTAGACATCTTATGGGCTCCTTAAATATAAAGCCTCCGACAGAGGATAGGCGTCGCGACCTTGAGAATATTACAGATCATCTTAAGCGTCCTAGCCAGATCAATGAAAGGGCGTCTAAGTATTTGTACTCGGTGGTTCTTGGTTATCATCTTGTTACAAACCTAGCAGGCTCCGTTTTAGTTCTTGTGTACGTAACCTTTGTTAAGACGGCGAAGGTTGTTCTTAGTTCCAAAGAAATCTCACCTGTTACCTTCTCCATCTTCACAACGGTCTCCACTTTTGGAAACTGTGGGTTTGTCCCGACAAAAGAGAACATGGTCATCTTTCGCAAGAACTCGGGTCTTCTCTGGCTCTTAATTCCTCAAATATTCATGGGAAACACATTGTTTCCTTGTTTCTTATTTTTGCTCATATGGGGGCTTGATAAGATCACGAAGCGCGAGGAGTTTGGTTACATTCTCAAGAATCACAAGACAATGGGATACTCTCATTTACTCTCCCTTCGTCTGTGTGTTCTTCTTGGTTTGACGGTGTTAGGGTTTGTAATGATACAGTTTTTTGTTTTCTGCACCTTTGAATGGAACTCTGTGTCTCTTGAAGGAATGAATCCGTACGAGAAGTTGGTTGGTTCGTTGTTTCAAGTGGTGAACTCCAGACACACTGGAGAAAACATTGTTGACCTTTCTACGCTATCCCCGGCCATCTTGGTACTCTTCATCTTCATGATGTGAGCTCTCTCTCTCTCTCTCTCTCTCTCTCTCTCTCTCTCTCTCTCTCTCTCTCTCTCTCTCTCTCTCTCTCTCTCTCTCTCTCTCTCTCTCTCTCTCTCTCTCTCTCTCTCTCTCTCTCTCTCAATATATATATATATATATATTTATTTATTTTGTGCTTTCCCAATATTCCCACTTTCAGAATCAAATGGAAAACATATCAAAACAAATTACGTCGAAACAAATTGCTCATTTATTTTATTAAATACTTTCAAAAGTTCGATTAGATAATTTAAATATTTTTGTGCTTTCCCAATATTCCCACTTTCTAACTTTTCACAGTGTTCTTATTTCTGATCTGCTGATCAATATTTTAGACCAATATTTGCCTTCATCCTTATATTAACCGCTCATTAAGAGGTGAAAATATTCATGACTAATTATGTGAATCCCATTTTGCAGTTGGGTGCGAAAATAATAGAGGTGAAAATAGTTTCTTTCTGTCTGATTTTAAATATATTTCATGTTAGTTAAATTGCATATATGACACACATACGCACATACGCACATACAGTAGAATATTTATAAATTAATATTCGATAAATTAATAATCTTTTTAAATTAATAAATTTTGCCGGTCCCAACTTAGACCAGTTCAAAATTTGACACAAATCGATAAAATAATAAAATAATAATATCTTTAAAAATTCTATGTAAATATATGATTCCATTAAATTATAAATTAATAATTTATATGTATACATATTTTATATAAGTAAGAACCTATTATTATATTGTTTGTTTTATATTCACAATGAAATTATCTTTATATTTTTAACTCTTAATATATTTTGATGAGTTTTAGTAATATTACATCTAAAACCACATTTAAGTTATATGCAATATATATTATATACACCAAATAATATAATAAAATTAATATAAATTTCAAATTTCAAAAAAAAACAATTAATGCCTATACACCAAAATCAAATAAATATATCTTAAAATAAATATATCTTAAATATAAGAAATCTAAATAAGGTAACTTTTATAAATTAATATCTCTATAAGTTAATAAAATTTTAAAATCCCAACATTATTAATTTATAGAGGTTCTACTGTATATATATACATATACTTTATAATTTGCAAATAAATAATTTAATCTGATTGTTTTGATTAATTATTAGTTTTTTTAACTGATTAGTGTTATATAGTAGTATAGTTGCTTATGCTTACTTATAGTCAACTGTTACCAATTTTTTATTCAGATAAAATCGATAACGTTTGACTGACACAAATTCAAATTTGGTTTCGTCAAGCTAATTTATTAGACGACAATTTATATGCATCTGTTTTTATACTGAAGTCATACTCTTATTACTGATGTCAATTTGGTAGACAATATGGACATTGATTTCTTCTCATAGACATGTACACGAATATAATTTATATCGGCGATCTATGTGTACGTGCATTAACATTTGTGGTTGCATTAATGCAAGCGTTCTCACGATATGAATATGTCATGGATAAAGATAAATGTAAATTATTTGACATGGTTTGGATTACCATTAAATCATTTAGCCACCTTTTATATAGTGGAACAAACTTTTCCTGGCAATGAATTTTAATACGTTTTCACTGAAAAGGTAAAAATGTGATTCTTTATTTTATTATTCAAGCACGTGTCTATTAATCATGCGCTTATGAGAGGGTGGTGCACCCAAAACTACTGATTTACTATATGTATATGTTTTCTGTTAACCACAATATGTATGTAATAATATTATATTTTCGTATAAGATTCGCCCTTCAAGGTAATGGAGGATGTCTAATAGTCCAATATACCACCATAATTTGGTTTCTATATTTTTTTTTGTTAGCAATCTACCACCATAACTAGAAATCACTATTTGCGTGTTTATACGGCCAGCCCCGTATCACCTAAAGTATGTAAGAATAAAAAATTAGGAAGAAAACAAATTATGGTGGTAGTAAATTTGATGCTTCTTTAGAGTGTATATCGTGTTCCATATTGGATATAGTTTCAAAAATAATATTTTTTAAAACATATTTGCAATTATTTACATTTTTTTTAATTTTTTTTTTACATATTTGAATTAACAATATTTACGATGAAGATATGTGGAATCGTTCGTATATATTCGACAATTATCTTCATATTGATTGGTAATATCATTAAAAGTTAGTAAAGTAGTTATATAATTTTGTGGAGATTATATTCTTATAGATATTAATCCGTGTTAGATCTCTAAATGTTGTGTACATTTGGATATTCTACACTTGAACATTTTATTTGAACTACACAGTTTTATGAAACTTTTTTCAAAAAAAAAAAAAAAAAAAAAAGTTTTATGAAACTTGACAATGTATATCACTGTGTTTTTTTATAATGGTTACATGTGTATATTATTTTTACAAAATAATTCAAGAAAAGTTATAACATAAATTATGTATGCTAAAATATGTAAATGCAGATGCCAGTATATTTAAATTTCAACAGCAAATGGAGGATAAGAAAAGAATATACTTTGTGATTTTCTTTAAAAGTTATATTAACTGATTAAAGTAAATATTAAATAAAACATATTAAATTATTAATAAACTGGTCCAACAATTTTTTACATTATATTTTTTAGAATAGTTCTATTTTAATAGAGTAGTGTCGTTTAATGAAAAAAAAAGTGTAATATTTAAGTATGTCATTGCGTTCACTAGGTATCTCCCTCCATACACGTTGTTTATGCCGTTGACCACCATAAAGAAGTATAAGGAAGAGGTAGAGGATCATACTGGAAATGAAGAGAAAAGAAAGAAGACTGGATTCTTCGTGTCACAACTTTCGTTTTTGGCAATATCCGTCTTTTTTATTTCAATCACTGAAAGCCAAAATCTACGACGAGATCCACTCAATTTCAACATCCTTAACATCACTCTCGAAGTTATCAGGTATATAGTTATTAATTATTATCTGTTTTGTTTTATATATATACAGCATGTAACTATATCTATATATGATAACAAATGTTCTTATTGACCAAAAATATACACTTTTTTATTAGCATAATAAAATTTAACATAAAAATCAAACAGAAAAGTATATATTTGTAAATCCTTGATAACAGATAAGAAAAAAAAATCTATTTTAGTTAGCAAAAAAAAAAATCTATTTTGGCATATCTGTTTATTTCATTTGGTTTAAAAACATGACAATTACCACTAACTAACAAGAGGGTTTCTAAACACGTGTATAGACGATCTTATGTATTTTATATGAATTGTTGTGCCGGCTATATATAAGCAGAAATCTTTTAAAACATTTATCATAAGATACAATAAAATCTAATATATCACTCCATTAAAACTAATATTATTGCTGATACAACAAATAAATTATTCTTATGGCAGCGCATTTGGAAACGTGGGGTTCACGACCGGTTACAGCTGCAAAAGGCGCCTAGACATCAACAATGGTAGCTGTAAAGACACCAGTTATGGGTTTGTTGGACGATGGAGTCCCAATGGAAAATTTATACTTATAATAGTAATGTTGTATGGTAGATTTAAGCAGTTCACAGCCAAATCTGGTCGACCATGGATACTTTATCCATAAAATGTTATATATATATGTTAATTTATATAATACAACTAATCTTGTATGTCTATAGTTTTACCGTTTTTGTTCTTGTGTTATGTTAATGTAGTATACAAGCTTGTTTGTAGTTCTCATATATCGTTGATGTAACATATATAATGTTTTTTTTCTGTTCACATCCATATATAGTAAAGTTATATGTATAATATTATACGAACATAACCAGTCATATTCACACAAAAAAAAAAAAAAACATAACCAGTCACTAATATTTAGTTTTATATGCCAAGGCATTTAGATAATCTCGTTGGCTTGGTTTGGATTTTGGTTTTCTCTGTTTTAATAAATTTATCCCAATGTTATACCCAACTTAAATTTGGGCTAGTTCGGTTTGGAAACTTTAAAATCCTGTCTGGGTTATGGCTAAGATTTCTCCTCCCAAATGAACCAAAATTGAAACTCCAAAACGGTTTTATGAAATTTTGGCTTTAAACTATTTGATTAATACTGAAACAAAGAGTCACGCTGCACGCACTGGTACGTTTTCTCTCTAAACCTGAGATCTATTTGTTTCACCTCCTCTGTTGCATCTCTAAGCGTCGGCTCCCTCCCACCGGTATGGTAAAGAAAAATTTCCCCCCAAAAACTCCCTCCTCGTCGTTCCCACACTGGGAATGGTCAGCCCAAAGCCTCATCCTTAATTTCAACCCCAACGTCTACGCCTAAGTCTTAGTCGTACATGAGAGCTCGTCCTCTGCTCCAGCCTTCCCCGCTATGGAATTGGCAAACCTTGATGTCTAAGCTGCTTCTCCAGAACAGTATTGGTCATTCCAGCAACCCAATTGCTTGAAACATCAACTCGAAAAAGTTAACTTCCTAGATAAGACTCAAAACATTTAAGACCAAAAACTATTGAGAGTACAAATGAAAAGTTCACTATATCGGAGCTGGTAATATTTATCAGCTTTGAACGATTCATTTTTAATATCTCTCGAGTTTACTTGACCGGTAAGTGACCATTATGTGTTGAACTAATCGGGCTTTGATGTAAACCAGGGTTACATCTATAACATAGCTTCATTCTCTACATAAATAGTTTTTATAAATAGTTTTTTCCCGTTGTGTTTTTCTTTGTCGTGAATGTCTGGTTGACCATGAATAACTTAGAAAATACAACATGACCTTCCTTATCATAAGAAAGGGTCACATTTCACACTCAAAAGGTGATTTTTAATTAGTTTGTATTCTAATTTGTAATACTCCACATATTTTACAAATTTTACAAAAAGTGTATCGTAGTAGTAAAGTTCGTAGATTCTATTTTTGGGCGTTACGAAACAGTTTCATCATGGTTGTATCCTAGAATTCAAAGTGATTTATTGAGTTAAGGAAAGAGATTAAATCTTGACTCCGTGAATTCGTCTATTTATATGTGATTTCTTAAACGTTTTCAGTCTATATTGTCGCTTTATATGTTTCCATTTCGTTATTTTCAATTAGGATTTTCGCGGTTTTATAATCTTCACTCAATAAATCCATTTTCTGCTTATCACATGAATCAGATTGAATATTGTGAACGCTCTTTAGCTATTGTGCAAAACGTTTTGATCTATAAGATGAATCGTATTAGAAAATGATTTATGCTATAGTCTCTAACAGGTTTGAGATCTCGTTTTCCTAAAAAAGAAGTAAAAACAATATTTGTGATAAAACAATGTTCGAGAACACATTTTGGCGAGTTTTGGGAACAACTATTAAAAGTTTAAGAAAGCCTTAGACGATTTTGGGAAAAACTATTAAAGTTTAAAAACACTTTACGTGATTTCTGAGAACGTTTGTTATATATATAGCGACTTATATATTAAAGATTTCAATCAAATAATCATGAAATATTTTGTTATACGAATAGAACCAATGGGATGACAATCCTAATTGAGAATGTTCATCCATTTACATGTAAATATTATTGTTGGGCCTGATTTCGGTCAGCTAATGATTGGGCCAAGAATGATTGAAGACTAGAGACAGCCTCGATTCATATCGAAGAAGCCAGCCCGTTAGCAAGAAGAAGAGGAAATTGACACGGTCAAACCGAGATCCTAAGGATCTCTAGATAGTTGAGGAGGTTCCGGAAGAGCACGTAGCTATAAGACGAGGGAGGACCGAAGTAGAGAGGACACATGAAACCCTAGCGACTTACGCAAAACACATTGACCTCGACCTCAAGCTCTCTCATTCTCAAGTTATATTTCGATCTCATTTTATCATTGTGGTCCATCAACCCTTATCAATAAAAGACCATTTTAGTCAACCGGAATCTGATTACATTACCCTGAAGAGTGACTTTACTCTTTTAAATAAAAGGTTTAGTTGTAGTACTTAGGGATCGAATCCACAGAGAGCGTGCACACATAATAGACTCAAACAAGTCGCAATTAAGCTACGCAATAGAATAATAAAGCAGTAAATAATCAGTAAATAAATGTGAACAAGGTAGTTGTTCAGTTGATTAATTGATGAGTTGTTTGATGGAAGGAAGGTTGCTAGACTCAGAAAGTTTTTGCCAAATAATGTGGCAGAAAAGAAGAACAAAAGAATATGCCAAACAATTTTAGGTAGAAGTTTGAAGACAAAAATATATTTTTGAGAAGCTTATTTTGCAAAAGTAGTAGTTCAAATAAATAAAAGTTAACCTATTCTCTTCATTTTTTTTTGCTTATTTTAAAATAGTATGATGAAGATGTTTTAAATAGCACACATAGTTTGCTAAAATTCTTTCTTGGTCCTGGTAAGCAAGAAGAAAATAATATATTTGTATCTCAACCTAGGAAATCAACAGGTTTGTTGAAGAGATTCAACACCTCAAATTGAAATGTAATGGAGACTCTTATGAATCTCAATAAGAAGTTGCAATTTGAATATTCAAACGAGAGGTGAAATAATAATTTTATGAGCACACAATCGAAGTTGAAAACATACTCAACAATAAAGATAATTAGAGTTAATAGAGAAAGTGAATCTGATGGAACAATTGATGTGTTATGCAAAGAATATGAAATTATCCATTAAACCACTGCTCTGTGTTCACCTGAATCTAACATAGTGGCAGAGCAAAACAAAATAATCCTCAAAGGTGATGAATGTAATATTAAATCCTAGAAAATATGGGGGAAACATTGTTTACCACAAATTAAATCCTTAGAATACTGTTACATCATTTGAGCGTTGGAAAGGTATTGTACATCCTTACAAATACCTAAATGTGTGGGTGTGTCTCGCAAAACTCACAATTCCACCACCTAAATATGTCACAATTTGTTTTAAAAATGTTAATTGCAGTTTCATTGGATATGTATACAATAGTGGTTCTTATTGGTTTATGATTTTGTATATCCATATTAATAAATCATGAAACAAGAAATTTATCTTTGTGGTCACATTTTCACAAAAAAAGAAGAAAAATCCAAAATGAACTCGGGAAGAAAAAGATGCAGTCACCTCAAACGAAAGAGAAAATTACTTACGGCACATCATTTAATGATATAAAATTGTATAAACATGAATCTAGTTATATAAAATGAGTTATGGTGACAATTTATTGGTATTTTTTCTTCTTAAAAATGAATCAAGAAATTTCATTGGGGCAATATTTACACCAGGCGCACATTCGTCGATAGAAGCGGTAATAGCAAATAAACTATATTATCAAAAAATCGTACATGATATTTAAAGCTGTGAAACTCGATCACGCTCCACTCGATGGCTGTCTACTGTCGAACGGAAGGATCACACAAGCGAGTGTTCACCCGGTGTTCACCGCACCACTCCGTTAATGAGGAGTGGTCGCTATATCTCACCGGGGCCAGGATTGAACCGACAATATACTATGCCTTCAACGGATGAATTCACAATCCGAGCCATCGTCTTTACAACTCGATCACCTAGCTTCTCTCTCACTCTACAATACATCTGAGTGCTGATCTAACAAGATCCTAACCAGCTCAGCTCATATTTATCCTAGTCTAACAGTCACACGTGCGCACACTTCACACGTGAGATCAACTAACTCGAGAGAGAGAGCCGGTTCTAATTGATTACAAGCTTAACCGACTAAACCAAATTTAATCACGCTATACAATTAGAACCTAAACCAATGAATAGAAACTTGACTATATCCAAAAAAATCTCCTCCTTTGGCAAGTCTTCACTCATAACAAGCTTAGCTGAATCCATGTTCATGACTCTGAACATAATACTTTCACGACCATGTACCTGATCACTGCGAAGCTGTAACTGCTCCTCCTAGGAACTCTTCACCGAGCTCCTCCTTGAGTCCTTGACCGGACTCAATGACTTATTGCGTCAGTCTTTAGTAACACGAAGCATCTTCAATGCTTCCTTCATCTTGTACACAGGTAACACCTTCGTGAAGATGTCAGCAGGATTGTAAGCCGTTGCAATCTTCAACACTTGTACTTCTTCCACTTTAATCAAGTTTCTGATAAAGTGATACTTTGTAGCCATGTGTTTGGTCCGCTCGTGAAACACTGCATTCTTAGATAGTGCAATAGCGCTTTGGCTATCACAGTAAATCTCTACTGAGTTCTGAGAAAATCCTAGTTCCTCCGCAAACCTCTTTAGCCACAGGCCTTCTTCACTGCTTCTGACAACGCAATATATTCTGCTTCGGTTGTCGATAGTGCCACTACCTTCTGTAATGAGGATCTCCAGCTCACTGGATTACCACCCGCAGTAAAGACCATTCCTGTTGTTGATTTCACATTGTCCATATCACCACCATAATCTGAATCACAATAACCAGTAACCACAAAGTCTCCCTTCCGTTTGAAATTCAAACAAGTATCAGTGGAGCCTTTAATGTATCTCAGTACCCATTTAACGGCTTGCCAATGATCTGTGATAGGCCGTGACATAAATCTACTGATCTCTCCTACTACATATGCCAAGTCAGGGCGTGTTCCCACCATTGAGTACATAATACTTCCCACTGCATTCTGATACGGCACCTTCTTCATACACTCCTCCTGATCTCGCAACTCCTCGTCTGTAGCTGCTTTTAGCGCAAAATGAGCTCCTAACGGTGTAGCAACCGTCTTGCATTGGTCCATATTGAATTTACCCAACACTTTCCACAAGTAATCCTCTTGAGAAACACATAGCTTCCTGTTAACCCGATCTCGAGTGATCTCCATTCCTAAAATCTTTTTAGCATCTCCCAAGTCCTTCATTTCAAATTCTGCACTCAAAACAGACTTCAGCTTTGTCAACAGAAGCTATGAGTATATCGTCCACATAAAACAGCATATAGACATATTCTCCCTGCTTGTTCTTCTGGAAGTAGACACACGAATCATACTTGCTTATCGTATATCCTTTTGATCTTACGAAGTCATCAAACCTCTTGTTCCATTGTCTTGGACTCTGCTTCAAACCATATAACGATCTCTTGAGCTTACAGACTGTTCGGATATCTTTTATCGACGAAACCCTCCGGTTGCTCCATCACTATGAATTCATCCAAATTACCATGTAAAAACGCGGTTTTTACGTCCATCTGTTGTAGCTCCATGTCAAAGTGAGTGACAGCCAATAGTATGAACCGTATGGAAACATACTTAACCACCGGAGCGAAGATCTCTTGGTAATCTATTCCCTCCGTTTGGGAGTAACCCTTTGCTACCAATCTAGCTTTATGTCTTGGGGGTTCTACTCCAGCTATCCCTGCCTTTCTCTTGAAAAGCGATCTGCAGCCAATTGTCTTCTGACCCTTAGGTCTTTCTATAAGATCCCATGTCTCATTTGCTTCAAGAGACGTCATCTCATCCTGAGCTGCTCCAGTCCATTTATCACTATCAGCATCCATCATGGCTTCTTTCCATGAACTAGGTTCTGTCAACGTATCTTCGGACATAAAACAGACCAATCCAGCAAACTGATCCTCGCCATCAGTGATGTCACACTCATAGTCCATCTGTCTTGGTGGAGGTCTTGTGGATCTCCTTTCTCTATCTCTGGCAAGTTGATATTCATTTAGGTCAGGTTCCTCTGAATCATCAGCTTCATCAGTAGTAATTTCTGTTTCAACTTCTGTACTGTTATGCTCCTTCTCAGTCTTCAGTACGTTGAAGTCAACTACTTTAGGAACGGTTCTGACATCCTCTATCTCAGCTACCTCAGTCTTAATATCTTTGTAGACCTGTTCCTCTCTGAACACCACATTTCTACTGATAACCACCTTTTTCTCATCGAGAAGCCACACCTTAAAACCTTTAACTCCTTCTGGATAGGCAGTAAATATCCCTTTCTTGGCTCTTGGAAGAAGCTTTCCTTCAGAGGAATGTAAATAAGCCAGACACCCAAACCATTTCAGGTTACTGAGGTCAGGAACTTGAGACGACCATAATTCTTCAGGTATTCTGAACTCCAATGCTGACGATGGGGATCTGTTGATTAGATATACTGCAGTAGCCACCGCTTCTGCCCAAAACTTCAACTCCATTCCACTCTCACTCAACATGCTTCGAACCTTGTTCATTATCGTCCTGTCAAGTCTTTCAGCAATACCATTTTGCTGCGGTGTGTATGTGCACGTACGATGCCTAACAATGCCCTGCTCCTTACAGAATCCGTCAAATTGCTTGTTGCAAAATTCCAATCCATTGTCGGTTCTGAGTCTCTTGATCTTTCTCTCCCTTTGCGTTTCTACCATCTGCTTCCATACTACAAAACTCTGAAACACTTCATCTTTGAACCTCAGGAAGTATAGCCATACCTTTCTTGTACAATCGTCGGTGAAAGAGATGAAGTACTGGCTCTTGCTTAGGCTGAATGGGACATTTGGTGATCCCCAGAGGTCAGAATGCACGTAATCCAGTTTATTTTTGGTTACATGCTTAGCCTGGCTGAAGCTTACCTTGTGTGTTTCCCCAATCACACACGCTTCACAGAACTTTAAGCTCTCAACTTTGCTCTTTCCAAATGATCCCTTCTTGTTAAGAATCTCCATACCCTTCTGTCCGAGGTGGCCAAGTCTGCTATGCCACATCTGAGTGTCACTGATCAGCTTGTCTATGGTTGAAGCTGAACTAGTTTCACCTACACACGATGAAGTTGATCTGGCCTTAGAGGTAAGGATGTGATATATGGTGTTTTATACATCTTGTATATATGCTTTTCAATTGGTTTTCAAGTTTTTGTCGAGTCTTCCTAGTCCTTTTCGAGTCATTACAGGTCTGGAGTTGCATTGGATGGGAGATGGACCAGCTGGAACAAAAGAGGCAGAAAACAGTGCAATTTGGTGATTTTCACGCAGAACAGTCTTGATGACTGTTCCGGATAGCGGAGCAACCCGAGTGACTGTTCCGAATGCCTGTTCCAGCGGCAGAGATTTTTAAGGAAACTACAACCTATTTTGGGATTTGCCCTAATCTCTCTCTTTTCTCTCCCAGCCGCATGTAGCTTTGATATATCATCTTTTTATGTTTTTCCTGATCATTCTACGTTACTTTTGGAGAAGAAACCAGACCTTAGAGTTGGGGACTTGAGATTTTGCTACTTTGTAAAGGGAGAAGGCCATCTCTCTCGATTTAGAGAAGAACCCCCTGAACCCTATTACTTTATTTCAGTCATATTTCATGTTGCTTTATATCTCTGTCTCTGTGTTTTCTTGCTTCATGGCTGAGTAGTCAGCTTGCTTAGTCTAGGGTGTTAGGGTGTTAGATCCGTGAGCTTGACATAAATAAGTTATAAATCGATTGTCTTCATTCACTGTTGTTCTTAAGGCTTGCATCAAGTTAACCACTTAGTGCCTGATTTAAGGTTTAATCTATTCATCAAAAGTGTTATAGGTTGCTAGACATAACTTAAATGAGCATTGCATCCCTAAACAACGAAAGTAGATGTTAGGGTGTTTTGTGAACATATCGGACTTGACCTCTATTGCTTGCTGTCGCATCTTGATCCAAACGAGAGTTTAGGTATCAAGATCGATCAGCATAGGGAGCAGTACCACGACAGTGGACTGTTCTACTTGAGTGATCCGAGTTCTAGATTTGCTCTTAATTAAACTTGAATAATTGTTTGGCTCACACTTGCTTAACACCCGATCAAACCACCCTAGGCTAGCATTTTAGTTATCTGAATACTTTAATTAATCTTGTTACTTATTTCTCACGAAACCCTCAAATCTTAAAACCCCCATATTGTTTTAGCTTGATATTGATCCCATAAAGATAAAGTGTAATAGTTGGTCTCTGTGGATTCGATTCTAAAGTGCTACATCGACATACCATTCGATTGTGGTAGTGTGCACATTAGGTTAATTGGTGTGCGTATACACATAATATCAGGATGTAAAGTGACTGTCTTCGTAGTCCCTTCATAAAGACTGTACACCCTTTGATAACTTTCAGGACTCCATTTGCTGCCTTGAACTTGCAGCCTTTGTCTTCAAGGGTTCCCATTGATATCAGGTTCCTCGAAATCCCTGGCATGTATCTGAATTCGGTGGTAGAAAAGTAGTTCCATCGTCATTTTGGAAACGTACAGCTCCCACGCCTTTGACTTCTACTACCGTATCATTCGCCATTCTCACTCTGCCTTGTCGAACTTCTTGCAGGTCAAGGAACACATCTCGTCTCGGTGTCATATGGAACGAGCAACCCGTGTCAAGCACCCATTCATCGTAATCTGCTACCACTGCATCTACTATCAACCCTACCAAGTCCTTTGCATCATCTTTCGCTAGGGAAGCTTCCCCACTGTCTTGATCAGGCTTCTGGTTCTTGTTTCTTTCAAGCCATTTATGACACTGCCGCTTGAAATGACCTTCTTTTCCGCATGACCAGCACAGACGTTTCCCATCCTTACTTTTTGATCTTGACCTGAACTTGTTTTTACCTGCAAAAGCATTTCTATTCCTACTCTCCGACCTACCTCTTACATAGTTTCCTTCCCCATTCAACTTAGCTGTAGATGAGTCCTTATATTCCAATTCTTTAGACCTAGCAGCACTAGCAATCTCATCTACTCTAATAGCCTCTCTACTATACTTTAACGTCTCTTTAAGAGAGTCATACCTGCTTGGCAAAGCATTGAGTAGCAGTATCGCTTGTACCTCCTCAGGTATTTCTATGTTGAGTTTGTTCAGGTCCGTAACAAGTTTGAGGAAGTCGTCGACGTTATGGTCGATAGTCTTTGCTTCTTGCATCTTGAATGAGTAGACCTTGAGTTGCGCATGCACTCTGTTAGGGAGAGTCTTTGCCATATACAGCTTGTCAAGAAGTTCCCATGCCTCCAATGCCGTAGTACACTTGTCGAGTTTTCTGAGAACATGATCTCCAACACTCATGAAGATGATGTTTAACGCCTTCTCATCTCGATCCAATCTTGCCGTTTCTTCAAGATCTTTCTTCTTCTTGGATTCTTCGTCATCCTCATCTGTCTTCATCGTCACTAAGGCTTGTGACTGTGGTGACAGAACATCCTTCAAGCCTTGAACACTTAAGTTAGCAAGCATCCTCTTCTTCCAGATCCCGGTTCCGTCGAACATCGTGATCTGGATCTGCATCTTCATCTTGTGCGTCACCATCACAAGATTCACCTACTTTGCAGATTCACTCTCCGATCGAGAAGTCGAATCTCGCCGTTCTTGATCTTTGTAACCTTCAGCTCGATCTTCTTAACCTCCGGCTCTGATACCAATTTGTGAAACTCAATCACGCTCCACTCGATCACTGTCTACTGTCGAACGGAAGGATCACACAAGAGAGCGTTCGCCCGGTGTTCACCGCACCACTCCGTTAACGAGGAGTGGTTGCTATATCTCACCAGGGCCGGGATTGAACCGGCAATATACTATGCCTTCAACGGATGAACTCACAATCCGAGCCACCGTCTTTACAACTCGATCACCTAGCTTTTCTCTCACTCTACAATACGTCTGAGTGCTGATCTAACAAGATCCTAATCAGCTCAGCTCATACTTATCCTAGTCTAACCGTCACACGTGCGCACACTTCACACGTGAGATCAACTAACTCGAGAGAGAGAGCCGGTTCTAATTGATTACAAGCTTAACCGACTAAACCAACTTTAATCCCGCTATACAATTAGAACCTAAACCAATGTATAGAAACTTGACTATATCCAACAAAAGCCTTAGGGTGTAAGTTAATTATCTTGTTCATCAAAACCTTAGCTTTTTATTTACTGCTTTAATCATAATCATCTAGTTTTAATTCGAAAACTACAAATTTATTGTGTAATCCTAAAGTCTATGTGGATTCGATCCTTAAATATTACTATTGAAACTTTTAATTAAAAGAATAAAATCACTGTTTAGGGAAATTTAAATGATATCACACCTACTCTCCGGTAACAAAAATAAATGTAATCATAATGTTGATGGATGGCACTAAAAGATCTAAAAGTCAATCAAATCTTATATATTAAAACAGAAGTCACAACTTTGATTCATGTGTGATTTTTTTTAAAAATGGACCTAATGGACCTATTCATAGAAATTCATACTATATTTTAATTCAGACTAATAATAAATATAATTTTTAAAATATTTTAATCATAGTATCTTTTGATATCTTTTCATTTTAAATATAAATATATTATTTTAAAATTCTAACAAATCTGTTTTAAAAGATTTTTACAAGATCTTCATTTTCGAAATTATATTTAAATATTTTCACTAATTTTAAAATTAGTTTAAAATATTATTATACATTAATATATTCAGTTATATAAAATGAAAAATAAAAAAATCTATAATATTTTAGTTATTATATAATCATAATCAATCATACTAAAATAAAATTATTATATTGAGTTAATATAATAAAATTGTATTAAATTTATATATTTATATATTTTATTTTCGTAATTATAAAATATTTATGTTCAAAAATAAAATCTAATATGTTGGTAAGATGGGTAGACATTATCAAACTATATAATACATGTATCAAAATTAACATGTATTTCTTTAAAGTTAATAATATAAAATCTTTGTAACTACTTTAATCATAATATATTTTCATTTTAAATATAATATATATTTATATATTATATTTTAAAAATTCTAATAAATCTGTGTAATATTTAAACAATAACTTAATGTATTTTAAGTTATCGTTTAGAAATGAAAGTAAATATATTATATCCTATTTTATCTACTTTTATAGTCATGATCATGTTAAAATATAATTATTATACTAAAATAAATATGATAAAATTATATTCAGTTGATAAATTTATAAATTTTATTTTCATAAATATAAACTATTTATTTAAAATATAATATGATAATAGAACGGCTTAAAATTAACAAACTATATAATACATGTCTAAAAATTAACATATCTTACACTTTTATATATACAATAATAAATTATCTAAAATAAATAAGCATAAAAATATTGGTAAAAAGAAATCCAGTTTTAAAATACGGGTCATAATTTAGCATAAATTAAATACAAAATATTTTTTAAATATATTTTCTCATGAATATATTAATTTGCTTAATAACTAAATACAAATACAATAAGATAAATATATAATAAGAAGTTGCAAATACATAAGGTTTAAACAATTAATTAATTATAACATGTAAATTATAAAATTATTGTATTTGAAATAGTTATATACATATTTAAGTATATGATTAACATTAAAATATAACCACTTATGTTCTAGAACAATAATTTATATATAGAAAAGTGAAAACAAACACCCGTGCGGTTGCACGGGTTAAAATCTAGTAGATTTTAAAACTTCCTTTCTATATGGTAATCAAGCAGTAGAGATTTATATGAAAAAATCTAAAAGGTTGGTTGTCCCATAACAAGAAAAGTCTACAGACTTGTTAAGTCATTATACAAACTAAAACAAATTCTAAATTAATGGCATGGAAGTTTTGGCCATGTTCATCTTAATATGTCAAACAGTTCAACTTTATGAGTGTGCTACGTTCATATACATCAAAATTACTCTACACAGATACATTTGCATTATTTGTATGTTGATCAAATGCTCAATTGAAAGTAATAAAGACATGATCAGTCAAACTAAAAATATTTAGGGTTGCAAGTTTGATATGAAATATATGGAATTAATGTATGTCATTATAGGGATTAAAACACTAAAAAAAATAAAATCAAGGAATCATATTATCTTAAATTCATTATGTTGAAATGATACTTGACATATTCAAAATCTACTCAAAATGGGAATTCAAAAACTCTCATATACATGAACCTTCACCTGACTAAAAATATAAGTGAAGCGGTGTCATAATTGGAGTATACTCATGTAATCAGAAGTCTAATGTACTTAACAAACTGCATTAGCCCTGATCTATCACATGTAGTTAATGTATTTAGTCACTACACAATTAATCCAAATCATATACACTAGAAAGCCATAACTAGATTATTAAAGTAGTGATGCTATACTAAAAGTTACGGACTACGCTGTGGTAAATAACTGAATGTTTTAAAAGGATAAAATGATGCCAAATAGATTTCCAACTGTAAAAATCAAAATCCAAAAAAGTGGATATGTCTTTACACTTTGTGGTGCAGCAATGTCTTAGAAATCTTACAACCAACTTTGTTCGCCAGATCGACAATTGAATGTAAAATTAACAACTTGAGATAAATGTGGAGAGGAAGTAGAATACTTCAAATTTGTTTTGAAGATACACATGTGGATAAGCCAATTTTATAGTAACATGTAGATTCTGATAGACAGTCAACTATTTACCGGTTATCAATTTATATAATGGTAAATATTTTCATATTATAAGATGTTGGGGTTAAAAACGGTTACGACGGAATTACCACCCGAAAATCCTCGGAGATCGTATTTCCGAAAGAGATAGTAAAAAGAAGGATACAACTTTCGTAAAATATAACCAATACGAAGTTTTTACGAAGAAGTATCCTTGAAGATTCAAACCAAACAAACCAGGCTCGGTCGTTGCGTAATTACTGCGCATACACGCCGTCCGGTCGCTACGTAGCAACCAAGTTCGGGGCGATATCGGCCCTCATAGCGATCGAACATCCGACCCACTCGGTCGCTACGTAGCGACCAGCTCGAGCCAAAGCTCGGTCGCTACGTAGCGACCGAGCGCTCGTCCCGCTCGGTCGCTACGTAGCGACCGAGCTCGAGCCAAAGCTCGGTCGCTACGTAGCGACCGAGCACTCGTCCCGCTCGGTTGCTACGTAGCGACTGGGCTCGAGCTGAAGTTCGGTCGCTGTGTAGCGATTGAACTCTTCCGAACATCGACAAACATCAATCCATGCATTCTCGCCAAACCTTCGAAATGCTATCTCCCGAAGACCGTAGCAAGCTCAGTCCATGTTTTCCGCTATTCTAACTCATCGATCAAACTTCGCGGATTAGAAACCGCGGAAGGTTCGTTCTTTAACAAAAAGATATCGTAGTAAACGTGTCGAGTCGGAAGACGGCCCGAAAGGACCTAAAACACGACTCGAGGCCCATCCTACGATTTCTTAACCAAAAGCCCGTAAACCGCAGCACGGTTTACGCTTGGCCCACAAGGAAGGATAAATGTCAAGTTTCCGCGGATAAATACGGAAGTTTTGAAGATAATTGTGAAGATCGGGAGAAATGGAATATCTCCATTTTTATGCTATGACGGCTTAAGGGCAGAAGAGTAAAAGCGTAAACCGACCTTGGAGCTAGTATATAAGGAGTCCTAGGCGAGGAGCATGGGAGAAAACATTTTCAGAGCAAACTTAGCACTTAGAGCAATTTAGGCAATTTTTCGTTTTTGTTATTTCGAGCTGCGACTCAATTAGGTTTATACCTTGTTGTAAACGCTCATACGCAAATTCGGAATAAGATCTTCTTTGCTCTCTTTTTCGATTTCTTATACTTTATCGTTGTTATTCTCGTGTTCTGATTGCTTGACGTGTGGTAATTAGCAGATATCCGGGTCCTCTGGGAAATTAGGATTTTCCTAGTTTCCTTATTTAAACGGAAATCGACAGTGTGAATTTCGGTTCCCACAGTTTGGCGCTAGAAGGAGGGGTGGTACGGATCAATCTAACCCGCAAAAACCACATCACTCTCAATCAGATATGTCAAATAACGATGCGGATAACGTGAAAACTCCTCTTAACGGAGGCAGCGGCACCGATCTCCACACTCCAGTAGCGGACGTATCCGCGGCCAACGCACAAGCCAACGCCACGACGCTGAAGGAGTTTAAAAAGATGTTCGCCACCTATGAAAAAAGGTCGGAAGAACAGGATAAGCTTGTGAATACCTTGACCAAACAGGTTGAAACCTTAACGGCAAGGACCCAAGCAATCCGTCCCCGCGGAACCACCAAAATCCGCGGGAAAAGGCTCGACTTCGCCACCCCACTCGATAGAACAGGAGTCGCGCGGGAACGACCTTCTGGTCAAAACCCTAGCGAGAAATCTCCCATCGAAAAGGGGAACCCTGAAAGTCTTCCGCCCCCTGCAAAGGACTCGGAGGATAACGAAGCCGAACACATTGACTTGGATCCTAGCGATGTTTCCAACGACACAGACGAGGATGTCGACAGACATCCAAGAAGGACCAGAAGCCGATCCGCTCGGGAAGGCTCCCCGTTCGAAAAACCAATGACGGAAGAGGAGGAAGTCGCCTATTGGAACGAACAAGAGGAGCTGGCCGAAAAGCAAACCGAGCTCACTCGCAGTAAACACCGACAAGCTCGGAAATCCACTGACGAGACATCAGATATCCGCGATCTTCGTGATTACATCACCAAGACTGCGGCAGAAGTGAGAGCCGTAAAGTCTCAAATCCATCATGCTACTAGTGCTTCCCCCAAGATCGATCGACTGTTGGAAGGAGCTCGAAAGACCCCTTTACCAGTCGAATTTCGGACATGAGGGTGTCCGATCCGGGAAAAATCAAAGTACCGAAGTACGATGGTACGGCCGATCCAAAAGCGCACCTTCAGGCTTTCCACATCGCGATGGGAAGAGCAAGACTGAAGGACGGTGAAAAAGATGCCGGCTATTGCCGCCTGTTCGTCGAAAATCTTGAAGGAGCAGTGCTCGAATGGTTCGCACGCCTTCGTCGCAACACCATTGGGAGTTTTCGACAGCTTGCATCGGAATTCCTCAAACGGTACTCCGTATTCATAGACAGAGAAACTTCCGATGTTGATCTCTGGAGTCTCTCCCAGAGGGAAGACGAACCCCTCCGAGAGTTTATCAGTCGTTTCAAGCTGATAATGTCCAGGGTCAGCGGGATAAGCGACAAAGTGGCCATCGACGCGCTGAGAAAGACGCTCTGGTACAAGTCAAAATTCAGAAAGTGGATAACTCTCGACAAACCGCGAACGATCCAGGACGCCCTCCACAAAGCAACAGACTACATCATAGTCGAGGAAGAAACTAAAGTCTTATCGCAAAAACATAAGGCGGCAAGACCATCCTCGAAAGACGTGGATCCGAAAGGGAAAAAGAAGAACTCTCGTAACGACAAGTACGTCCATCACGAGGGGGAAGATCTCCAAGGGGCGCATAACTATGCGATCAATTCGGATCAAGGCCGGACCACGGGCAACACATGGACTCGCAATCAAGGGTATGACGAAAACACCTTCTGCGAGTTCCACCAATCCCGAGGACACTCCACGACCAACTGCAAAGTCTTGGGAGCAAGACTGGCCGCGAAGCTACTCGCTGGAGAGCTCTCGGAAGTAACTAGCGTCAAGGATCTCATCCTCGATTCTGATCGCCCTCCAAAGACGGACAGAAATCCGCCCGCTGAAAAATCCCCTCAACGAAACCAACCTGGGGATAAACGCGGTAGGAGGCCGGACGACAAGGGGAACGATAACAATCGTCGCAGAGTCAATATGATCATCGGAGGATCACAATACTGCAGCGATACTGTATCGGCCATCAAGGCTTACCAACGGAAGGCAGAGTCGAGTGCAAATTGGCCTACATGGTCTCCTCCTCGAGATGGCCAAAATTGCTCGATCACCTTCACAAAGGAAGAAGCCGGCGGTATCGACCAACCTCACTGCGACCCGCTCGTCATAGATCTCGTCATACGAGATTTAGAAGTCGGAAGGGTACTCGTCGACACGGGAAGCATTCTCAAGCGGATGAACATCGAACTCGGAGAAGTAATTCCGACGCCAAAACCACTCACAGGTTTTTCAGGCGAAGTATCGATGACTCTTGGATCGATCCAATTGCCAGTCATGGCCAAGGAGATCACGAAAATCATCGAGTTCGCGGTAGTCGATCATCCCGCTATCTACAACGTGATCATGGGAACCCCATGGCTCAACGCCATGCAGGCAGTTCCGTCAACTTACCACCTGGGTCTCAAATTCCCAACGCCAAGCGGAGTCGCGGCCATCTGGGGATGCCAAAAACAGTCGCGGCTATGTTTCCTCGCAGAGCACAAGTTAAGGAAAATCACGACTTCTGCAGCTGCAAACGGCAAACGCACGAAGATAGATCGATCTTCGACCAAAAGCGCCCAGGGAAAAGACGAATTAAAATCGTCTACCGATGCAAACGCATCGGACGTCGAAGCTCGACACAAGTCCGAAGCCCACGCTACAACTCAACCGGAACATCCGGAAAATAACGTTGACCCAGCCACGTCCGACACGGTCAAGGCGGACATCGCGACATCTACCGCTGAGTAAGAACACTCGCGGCATGAAACAGAACTGCGAGATGGCTTGATCCTCGAAAGGGGTACGTAGGCAGTTCGTCAAAAGACGAATTCAGCTATCCCCCTCTCTAAAAAGGGGGGGGGGGAGTGGGTGCGTATACTCGTATACTCCCACTTAGAAAAATCTTCATTATTGTAATCGAGTTTTCAGAAACTTCAAAAACTTTTACTACAATATACGTTGTTCTTTTTATCGAAAACGTTTACGCTTCAGTAAAACACAAAAGAAACTTTCAGGACACGCCTGGAAACATTAAGACTCTTGTCTGCGGCCTCATCCGGCCCAAAAATCGTAAAAATAATCATCTTTCAAACATTCAAAAATACATGTACAATCCTCGAAATAACTGCGAGACGTCGCAAAAGTTAAAATTCGAGGATGATACTAACAAATTGTCCGAACGCGACCACCAAAACCTTACACCTCGTTCGTCGATTGGCCCCGACGAACACGCTAGCCATCTTAAACAAACGCAATTCGATCACTCTTTTGATCTTCAAAACGTCCACCACAAGGACAAAAGCGCGCTACAAAAAAAATCCGAAATTTTGGTTTAGCACTTCCAGTTTACTCTGAGAAGATGCTCGATTCGTACCATACAAGTCATATAAGCCGAGAACCTATCGCGGACTTTAAATCGGTACGAGTCAGGAAGAAATCGCAACAGGAAAAACGATAGCCGGCTAGTCAGCACAAACCTTAACCGAAAGTAAACCTAGGTCTTGCCCTAAACTTAACACTCTGGTCTCAAACATCTCATGGCATGATATCTAAATGATACGAGATCCTAAACCATGTCTCTCCGTTCGTATCTCAATGTTCTCGAAAATCGTAAAAATGGGTAATTCTTACGAAAATCACGAACGAACCAACAGATTGGACGTCTCATCGGAATTAAATATGAGACGACAACTCATATTTACTCCGAACCTACTCGAAAAACGAAAAATTCATCATATAAATAACCGCGTAAAGCGGCAAGGGGATTCGAAGCCACCAACGGCCAGTCCCGATAAGCAATAAAAACGGCCAAAATAGGCCCATACAAATCTCTCGGCCACACTCGGCCATAAACATAAAACAGAAAGACAAACATCTTTCTTTCGATAACTACTCCACCACTCATAATCCAAAATCAAAGTCCCCGGACAACGAAGCACCGAACGCGTCCGCGGGACAATCCACTTCCTCGCCACCATCAGGAAACCCGGTCGAAACCTCCTCGGTATCAGGGGAAACCGGGATGGAATCCCAGAACCCTTGAATCCGCTCGTCAATCGGAGGGATAAGCGCCTCAGCGTGGGCATGTTCATTCATCCCACTCTTCATCAAGCTCATTTCGTCCTCGAACACGTAGTCATCGGCTTGCATCCTCCAAAGACTTCTGACCGAACCGCGGCACTCACAAAGGTCACCCACCAAGGTAAAGGCATTCTTGAGGTTCCCATACTCAACCTGGAATTGAGAGGCACGAGTCTTCATGACCTCGACAATTTCCCTTTTGCCCTTCCTTTCCGCTTTGCGGATAGCCCGCGCATGATCACGAGAAATTTGCACCTCTCGCTCCAACATCTCGCCTTGCACGCGAGCGAGATCCCGCTCCGCTTTCTCCGCTTTGAAGCGGTAGACCATGGCTTCTCTATGGCACGCCTCAATGGCCGAGCCCAGGAAGCTCAGGCCCTGCAAAATCGATTGACATGTTATAAACATACATATATACATAGGACAATCGCAAAAAAATTCTCAAAAAAAAAACTAACCCCATTGATGATGCGAGATCCTTCCGCAACGACTCTCGGCCTCGCCGATTCCTTCGTAGGAGGAGGAGCATCGAAACCCGGTGGCAGATCAGCAAAGAAATCATCGAAATCCGGAATAAGGACCTCGCTCGAACCACTTCCATCGCCGTAAGCAAGGTTCGGATCCCATCCTGGAAGCATAGAGTCATCCATCAAAAATTCTATGTCGCCAAGATCGACATCTTTTCCCTTCCAAGAGCTCGACTCCGGCACAGATTTTGGAGCTTCGACGGGATTCTGGTCGTCAGGTTCGGAGTCATTTCCCGTGTTCGCAGCCGAAGCAGGACCGGGTTGCACGAATCCCAGTGCCCTCCGAACCCTCTTCGGCGTAAAAGAAGTCCAGAAGAAAGGACCGTTCCTGAGAAGATCCCTCACCGCAATGATGTCCTCAGGGAACAGAGCAAGAGGGTTGATGAAGGGACGATCATTCGGCAACCTCCGGAACAGTGGAATGCAACTCTCTTCGATGGACGCAGCGTCTATACGAACAAAGAAAAAGAACTTCTTCCACGAGTTGAAGTTCGAAATGAACTTCTTAACCACTGACATAAATTTCCGAGGGACCAACCTATGCTTATCCGTATCTGTGACAAGTTGAAGCCTCAAAAGCGCTTCGTAATGATCAACGGAAAGGGAAAGACCATGCTCGTAGCTTAGGATCAGGATCCCAATGAGATGCTGAATGGCAAGGGGAGTCAACTGGCTTATCGCAACTTCGAAACGGTCCAACACTCGGACGAGAATTTCGGGTATTGGGAACCATAGGCGACAACGCACGACGAACGCCTCATAGCAAGTGAAGTAACCCTCTGGGGGGCAGGGAACCCGGAACTCCACAGCATCCGGGATATGGTAGAACGATCGCATGATCGCGAGAAACTCGTCAGTACTCCTGCTTGCATCCCCTTTCTCGACTCCACGATGGATCAGGACCGGGAACGACTTCTCCTTGGGGGGGGGGGGGTGGGGGGGGGTCAACGAGCCATAATGAGCAATCCACCATTCCTCGTTCTCGGCAGGATGTACGGAGTGAGGCACGAACTCCATCTTCGGAACGATGAGCTCTTCATAAGCACTCGCGGACGAAGACCTTTTTTTCACAATCTTTTTCTTGCTCGACATCTTTACACTTCTCTTGAGAAAATAGAGGAAAAGGGTGGAGAGAAAGATACAAAGTTTTTCTTAAGAAAGATCTTAGAGAAAGACAAGAAAGTGAAAAAACTATGAAACAAGTTACCTCCCTTCTTATAGGCATGAGGATTTACTATTCAAGCTCGGACTTTCGGATAATAATTTCATCCAACACGCCTAAACTTGCCAAACATGCCTAACCGCACGCTAGGATCCTACGACGCATGATCCTAACGGGCTGGGGGGCTAACTGTTGGGGTTAAAAACGGTTACGACGGAATTACCTCCCGAAAATCCTCGGAGATCGTATTTCCGAAAGAGATAGTAAAAAGAAGGATACAACTTTCGTAAAATATAACCAATACGAAGTTTTTACGAAGAAGTATCCTTGAAGATTCAAACCAAACAAACCAGGCTCGGTCGTTGCGTAATTACTGCGCATACACGCCGTCTGGTCGCTACGTAGCAACCAAGTTCGGGGCGATATCGGCCGCTGCATAGCGATCGAACATCCGACCCACTCGGTCGCTACGTAGCGACCAAGCTCGAGCCAAAGCTCAGTCGCTATGTAGCGACCGAGCCCGAGCCAAGCTCGGTCGCTACGTAGCGACCGAGGTCCGTCTCGCTCGGTCGCTACGTAGCGACCGAGCTCAGCCAAGCTCGCTCGCTACGTAGCAACCGAACATTCGCCCAGCTCGGTCGCTACGTAGCGACCGTGCTAGAGCCAAAGCTCGGTCGCTACGTAGCGACCGAGCTAGAGCCAAAGCTCGGTCGCTACGTAGCGACCGAGCGCTCGTCCCGCTCGGTCGCTAAGCCAAAGCTCGGTCGCTACATAGCGACCGAGCGCTCGTCCCGCTTGGTCGCTACGTAGAAACCGAGCTCGGCCAAGCTCGGTCGCTACGTAGCGACCGAGCGCTTACGCTCGAGCCAAAGCTCGGTCGCTACGTAGTGACCGAGCGCTCGTCCCGCTCGGTCGCTACGTAGCGACCGAGCGCTTACGCTCGAGCCAAAGCTCGGTCGCTACGTAGCGACCGAGCACTCGTCCCGCTAGATCGCTACGTAGCGACTGGGCTAGCTGAAGTTCGGTCGTTGTGTAGCGATTGAACTCTTCCAAACATCGACAAACATCAATCCATGCATTCTCGTCAAACCTTCGAAATGCTATCTCCCGAAGACCGTAGCAAGCTCAGTCCATGTTTTCCGCTATTCTAACTCATCGATCAAACTTCGCGGATTAGAAACCGCAGAAGGTTCGTTCTTTAACAAAAAGATATCATAGTAAACGTGTCGAGTCGGAAGACGGCCCGAAAGGACCTAAAACACGACTCGAGGCCCATTCTACGCTTTCTTAACCAAAAGCCCGTAAACCGCAGCACGGTTTACGCTTGGCCCACAAGGAAGGATAAATGTCAAGTTTCCGCGGATAAATACGGAAGTTTTGAAGATAATTGTGAAGATCGGGAGAAATGGAATATCTCCATTTTTATGCTATGACGGCTTAAGGGCAGAAGAGTAAAAGCGTAAACCGACCTTGGAGCTAGTATATAAGGAGTCCTAGGCGAGGAGCATGGGAGAGAACTTTTTCAGAGCAAACTTAGCACTTAGAGCAATTTAAGCAATTTTCCGTTTTTGTTATTTCGAGCTGCGACTCAATTAGGTTTAGCCGTCTTAGGGTTACTAGAACTAGGAATCTCGCCGACAGCTCTCGAGCCCAGGCTTATACCTTGTTGTAAACGCTCATACGCAAATTCGGAATAAGATCTTCTTTGCTCTCTTTTTCGATTTCTTATACTTTATCGTTGTTATTCTCGTGTTCTGATTGCTTGACGTTTGGTAATTAGCAGATATCCGGGTCCTCTGGAAAATTAGGGTTTTCCTAGTTTCCTTATTTAAATGGAAATCGACAGTGTGAATTTCGGTTCCCACATAAGACAACATAAAACTATTATAGAAATAAGCCAAGGAAGGAGGCGAGAAGTGATTGTGGTGGTGCTTCTCAGATGGCAGAGGATCGGATTGTTCCATACGAACATCCCACAAGCTCAATGGCTGGTCAGGGAAATGACAATTCTAATCGGAGTAAGGAGCAGTACAGTGGTGGTGTACAGAAAGCTAAATGTTTAGCGAGCACCATTGTAACTCCATCCAGAGTCACTTCAGCTCAAGATGACAACATTACTATCCGAGCCAAGTGTACGCCAAGGTCACTCACGTTCTCTCCCTCTAGTTTGCAAGTGGAGGCAAATGGTTTTGAGAATGAACAAATTATCGGAGCTCTGAATGATATGAAGCTAGTGGATCAGAATAATGATGGCAGTATGATGGAGTGTGAAGAGCAGGAAGATGATTTATTGGGAGAGGATCTTATTGCAATGGAAAATGTGCAACCTTATACTTTGGCTACATCTTCAACACTAAGGATCTTAAAAAAGAAAGCAATTCCGCAACGATTAGTAATAGAAGGAATGTCCCATTGGGCATTCAACCAAAAAAAGCAAAGTTCCTTCGTCGAGGATCTCTGATTTCACTCAAATTACACTAAAGAGTGAATTTACTCTCTCAAATAAGAGGTTCAATTGCAGTACTTAGGGATCGAATCCACAAGGAGTTAGAGAACCTAATAAATCTAATGGGATTTGTTAAGTTGGATGTTTTAATGATTAAAATGTAAATTTGCAGTTTTTATTGAGCAAGTAATTGCTCGATTGATTGGTTGAAGTTTTGGTGATAAAAAGGAAATAGCTAGACTTAGGCTTTTTATTCAGGAAACTTAGATTTATAATCCTACAGATGCCTAATGAGTTGCATGCATGATAATGTAGAGCTCAACTACTAAGCAACAAGTCAATCAGCTCTCGCGTTTCTGGACTTGTCTATTAACTAGATCTAATGACCCAAACAAATGTGTTCGATCAATAGCAAGTGTCGATCGATGATCCTATAGGGATATCGATCGATACACCTTTCACTCCGTCAATCGATTATCTAATACGGATATCGATCGACGCGTTTCTAGTTAGGCTTTATGTGAGGGTTGAATAATGCTCACTAAGCTCACTAGATCAGCTCTCGCCTTATTCTTAGAAAGAAACTTAGCTCAATTAGAATGGTTTTAGGATGAGAATGAAGCTCTCACTTTTATCTAACAATCCTAGGGCAACTTCTAGATAGCTAATCTAGAATCATGCATTAATGACAATCCTAATGATTATTATCACAACTCAGCAATCTATAGTTGGGGCTAATCCCTCATAACCTATTTAAAACCTAAAATCTAACAATGGAACTACTCAAACATGGCTAAGCAATTCATAACAGCAATTAGGTAAGAAAACTTCATTAGAATAGTAAACATATATTAATGAAGTTCCACTCACAAATATAACTTTGGATCTTCTCGCAGATCTATCAAAATCCTAAAAACCTTTGCTGATAATAATAAAACTAGAAACACAACAAATCACACTTTGCCTCTAACATGGTGGCAAAGCTTATATAGTTAGGTTAAAACTCGTCAGGGGTAATCTTGTAAATTGGTGACAACTTGGGCTTCAAGTCGGCTGTGACCAAACAAATTTTCTGCGCGCTTCGTTGTCGATTGTTGTTCTGGCGTGAACATCAATCGATATTTGTCCATCAATATTGACCGATGGTCGAGCTAGATGGTCATCTCGGGTGCTTGCTCCAAATATCTCCAAAATGCTCCAAAATCATCACTTATCTCCAAATCACTCCTGATCTCATAAATATAATAAATAGACTCTGTAATATAATAATTAGTAGTAAAAACACTTATAAACCATGGGTAAAAGTGGGTCAAATCCATGGTCTATCAACTCCCCCAGACTTACCCTTTTGCTTGTCTTCAAGCAAAACAAACAGGCAGTCTCTCTGAAAGAGGTTTGAAAACAGCAGGGACTCACACAAATATTAAACTCAGAATCATCACCTCTACTGTAGTCTGCTTACATTTAACAGATCATTGACCAAGATTGGACAGTCTTTCATGAATCAAGACTTAATGGTGGTTGCCATCAAATCCTGTTCACTTCTTTTTGACCTGTATCATAGGATTATTTGTGAAGCAAACCTTAATGGTTGTAGCTACCAAGTCTTGTTCTAATCCTTTACCTAAAGAATTCTTATGAAGCAAGCTTTAATGGTTATAGGCACCAAGTCCTGTTCATATCACTTCCTTATAAATCTCTAATTAATATGTGTATATATATATATAATATTTTTTTCTCGAAAATAGAGAGAGATAGTGATAAATCTATATACACAAGGCTTTACCTTCCAGACTTGTTTGAAGAATCCGATCCCATGTATATCAAGCCTCAACACAAGCAGTTTTGTCAAGTTTAGTGTTGGAGGTCAGCTTTGGTTCCTTCAAACAATTTCAGCAAGTGTAACATAGTTGACAGGTTGATCCACTTTAGTATCTTTAGTATTATCTGCAATCAATAAGTTCTAGAATGGTGCTAAAGAGTGGTTAGATAACAAGTAAAAATCTAATAAGTTCATTATCCCCTTCTTGACTCAATAAAAACTTTATGTTTGAAAATATTTTTAAAATTCATGAATAAATTAATATCAGTAAACCTCCCTCCAGACTTAAACTACATTGTCCCCAATCTAACTTCAGTCAGAGTTATGGTGATAAATAAATCATAAGTACGTATTGTAACAAGTTAGAACGATATATCAGATCGAAATAGATGTCAACCGATGTAAGGATGTTGATATCGGTCGCGGCAGGTGATGCTGTGTCGATTGATGTTGACAGTGTCTCGTCGGTCGATACTGACGGCAATCGTCTACTCGGATCTTTCTCTTTTTTTTTTATTTTGACCTGTAATAATTAAAAACCAACATAAATAGTAGATTAATAAAAACCAAATAAGTATTACCTAATAGTGGATTGCCTCCCACTCAATGCTTTGTTATAGTCATTTAGCTAGACCTTTGGAGGTGATTTGGGCTAGTAATGTTGAAAGTTGGCACTTGTTGAGAAACAAGTCTCCATCTCTTCTTTGCGCTTGTTGAACCATGTACCAGTGAAGTCTCACATTGCTTCATCTCCTCTGCACCATTTGTCCTTCATTATTGTAGTTGCATCTTCTATCTTCTGCAATCTATCTCCAAGACTCTCAAGATTGAACTGATGTCTCATAACTGTGGCATTTGTGTCAGCTGGGATCTCCTCTCCATGGTTGTGTGTATTAGACATATCTGATGTCGTCTTTCGTACTAGCTTCCCTCGGTTTGTAGCGTCGTCGACCGTTGTTT